>NW_020955967.1:287351-298925 GCF_003031625.1 Empidonax traillii | reverse complement strand
GTTGGAGAAGTTGGGTTGGACTTCGTCAGCGGCCGCGAAGTGGTGCTAACGGCAAAAAGAGGAAAAAAGGAAAAAGAAGAAAAAGGAGCCAGGACGCACCCCCACTGGCTATACAGGTAGCAGTGGGCCATACGCGCCACCGGAGCCTGGAGAGCCGCAACCGTGCTAGCACAAAATATGGACAGGCAAGTGGCGTATGGTTTATTTTTTACGGGGTTAGAAAAAAGAGGTATCCCCGGTTTTGAAGTTAAAGAAATAAGAAAAGAGGTTTTGCCTTTGGTAGTTTGGGGAGTAGCTAAAGGCAGGTTTGCAAATCCCCATACTGTTCATGATATCGTAGAATGGAAAAAGTTAGGTGATAATATCAGGGATGCTATATTAGACGATGATAAAACAGCAAAAAAGCTAGGGAAAGTGTGGAAATCAGTCTATCAGTCTCTTACGCAGCAAATTTTAGAAAAGAAAGCAGAAAAAGAGGCAATTGAAATCAATAAAAGTAATGCAGGAGTGATGCAGGAGGGAGAAGTGCTAGCACCCAGTACTAACACAGTTATACTGCCTTCAGGCAGTGGAGCGGCATCTCTCTCGCCCTCAGCGCCCTCAGCGCCGCTTGCGCTGTCAGCACCCGTGGGTGGCTCTGTGCCAGACTCTGTATTATCCAGTGCTGCCGAAACTGCGCCAGCCAGCCCCCCACAGCAGCACTTTGTTTCGCGGTCGGCAACATCGGTACCCGTCCCTGGGGCACACAGTGACCTATGGGGGGAGATGGCCAGACAAAGTAGGGAGGCATGGGCAACTTTGGCGCGGCACGGGTTAGAAAACGGAGATACAGAGGTCTTAGAGGTCACCACGGAGTTAGCTTGTCCTGTAACTTATACGCCGGTGGTAGATCAAAACGGACAAGTACAAGGGCAAGTGGGCAATTATTCTCCTCTTGACTGGAAATTGCTAGCACAGCTCCGACAGACTGTTAGCCAGTACGGACCCATGAGCGAGCCAGCAAATCAGATGTTGGATTACATGTTTAATGCTATGCTGCTATTACCAAATGATATGCGAGGGATAGCAAAACTAATTTACACCCCGCATCAGCAGTTGCTATTTAATGCACACTGGCAAGCTTATGTAAATGAGTCAGTCGCCACCCAAAGGGGCCCGGGTGATCCGTTGAACGGTGTAACAGTGGAGGAGTTGATGGGAATAGGTTTATACATCCGAACGGAAGCTCAAGTTACAATAGGACCAGATAAAGTTAAGGAAGCAATGCGATTAGTGAGATTGGCTATGAGAAGAATCAAAGATGGAACAGGGACTCCTATGTACATGAGTATAAAACAGGGCAGAGACGAATCCTTTGGAAGTTTTATAGACAACGTAGCAGCAGCTATAGAGAAAGCAGGAGTTCCAGATTACATGAGGGGAGCGTTGCTCAAGCAATGCGCACTGCAGAATAGCAACGAGTCAACCAAGCGAATAATCTTTACCCTGGGAGCAAATTGGACGATTGAAGAAGCACTTGAACGGCTTTCTTCTCAGCCGGTTGGTCAGCAGGCATTTCTAGTAAAAGCAATTCAGGACCTAGGTGTAGGGTTACAAAAACAAGCCGAAAGTGCACAATCTCAAGTTCTAGCAGCGCTTGCGCCCCTCCAGGCTACGGCTACGGCTAGTAGTAAGACAAGCCAGGCTACTGCTCAAGAAAAATCCGCCAAGTGCTATCGCTGCGGACGAAACGGTCATGTGCGCCGCACTTGTAGAGCCACAGGAATCTGNCAGATGGATGTAACCCATTTTTCAGAGTTTGGAAGACTTAAATACATTCATGTCACAGTAGATACGTATAGCAAATACATATGGGCAACTGCGCAAGCAGGGGAAAAATCCCTCCATGTCATTAGACACCTTACGTGTTGTTTTGCAGTCATGGGAGTACCAGAAAAAATCAAGACAGACAACGGTCCTACATATTCAAGTAATAAAGTTGCCAGCTTTCTCAAAAAGTGGAATGTAGCACATGTGACAGGCATTCCTCACTCCCCTACAGGTCAGGCCATAGTTGAAAGAGCTAACCAAACTCTGAAAAGGTACCTGGCCAAACACCATTCAGTCACTGATCCTCAAGAAAGACTCTCAAAGTCACTGTTCACATTAAACCATTTATGCATCTTTGGAGAGGACCAGAAACCCCCTAGTGTAAAACACAGTGTACAGCCAGAGTCGAGAACAGAGCAACAGCAAAAAGCAAAAGTACTATATAGAAACCCTCAAACAGGAATATGGGAAGGACCTGCAGAAGTTATCTACTGGGGTAGAGGATATGTGTGTGTCTCTGATCAGAAAGGGACCCTTTGGGTGCCAACAAAGTGGGTAAAGCCCACACTTGAGACAAATACCCGATGATTTAACCACTGTAAGGTTTTTATGTTGTCTGGCAGATAGAGAGCAAAGGAATGAAGAAGAAGAGCGTTTGCAGCATTTCCAGCGGCTAATTCAACGCCCTACAGCGGAACAAAAGGCTCGCCTAGAAGAGAAGCTACGGCTCACCATCGTTCCGATTCTACTGCTACTACCTTCGGTGATCAGAGGACAGCTGCCGAGGGCACCTTTTTCCGCGTATAATCTCAACGTTATCATACAATGCCTTCGTGACTTTGTAGACCAAGGACCAAGAGACTCTACTCCCTGTCCTATGTGCACAAGGTTAAATTGCCATGCTGTGGTAAAATTCTATTGCGGGTATTGTAAAAGAGTGCTTAGATTGTCAAGGAAACGGTTGCGCACTTGGGCGTGTCCTAGGTGTGCACATACCATTACCTTTCTTCGCTCATCCACGCTTGCTTTAGCTACAGGTATAGCGCAACCTTCACTAGCTCAGATAGAACAATTCTTTGCTACCTTTGAATCAGCTGAACAACTTTATTTAGGGCTACAACGCTTAACAGTAGAATTTTGGGTTGATACTGTGTGGAGACTACAAGACTCTCATATTTTAACAACATATTGCAAAGGTTTCCGCTTGTACTAGATGAAAACATGCAGTTACACTTATTGCTCCTTTTTCCCACTTATGGAGTAATAGCAATAACAAAAATTGATCAACGCACCAACATGTGGGTAACATGGGCCAATCAATCTGGAGTAACAGATTTTTGTTTATCACTACAATCGGCAACTGATCCTTTTCGAACATGTTTAGTTGGCTATCCATTTTTTGATTGGAATGATTGGAAAAATTACACTAATGTTAATGAAACTATTATGAATCAGACCTTACAGGATTGGAGCAACACCAAACGCTGTTCTACCCATTTTCTTAGTGGACAAAACGCATATTATTTGGGACAGATTTTGACTAACCTAACTGTTACGGCCCCCACTCCACTGCAAGAATTAGATTTATTAGGTTCCATAACACCTTATGGTCGACTAGCTAATCTCTCAGCCCTTTATCCTAACAAAACTCAGAACTGTACAGACATGAGGCACTTTTTACGAGCAGAAAATGGTACTGGGGCAGTGGTGTTCAATTTGCATCAGGCATTTCAAGAAATTACCAACCACTCCCTCCCCTGGGTCCAAAATGTTCGAGCATCTGACCAAGGACAATGGCCAAATATATCCTGGGTGGTAGGCACTGAAGAAATTAATACCAGAGGAGGATTTCTCTTCCCCCCAGGATACTTTCTTATTTGCGAAGATAGAGCGTGGCCAGGCGTACCCGTAAATCCCAGGTTTGGACCCTGTTACATAGGGAAACTTACACTATTTGCCCCAAGTATGAGACAATTAAATTTTACAAGTCGATCACGAGCCAAAAGACACATCCAAAATATAGCACCTGACTGTGATGATCGTGTCAACTTAGGTTCCAGGGCAAGAACAATAGCACTGTCCTTCTTTGTACCAGGAGGGATGGCTGCATCCAATTGGAAAACCATTGAAACCTTAGCCTGTTGGAGCGTAAAGCAATTCAACTCTACATCAAAAATACTATATGAACTTCAATTAGACGTAGATAGTGTTAGACATGCCGTGTTACAGAACCGCGCAGCTATTGATTTTTTGTTATTAGCCCAAGGACATGGATGCCAAGAGTTTGAAGGAATGTGTTGTCTAAACCTATCAGATCACTCCACAAGCATTCATACCGAACTCCAAACCCTGAGAGAAAGGCTTACTCATGTAACCGAGGGTACGAATGCCTGGGGTTTAGACACTTGGCTGAAAGGACTAGGATTATCCGGCTGGCTACGCACCATAGTCTTTTATATTATAGTGGGACTCGTTATCTTACTCGGGCTTGCAATAATCATTCCATGTATACTTTCTTGCGTGCAAAAAATGCTTAATAATATGGTTTCACGACTGTGGCAAGCCAATGTCGCTCAACTTAAAGAAAACGGGGGAAGTGTTGAGGATATTGTAATGCAATGGCTAGAGGAAAAGGGACATAACCAAGAGGAGTTGGTCTCTTGGGAAAGATACTGGGAGTAGCAAATGCAAGGTTAAAATGAGCTAATGGTGATAACAGGACATCTGGTGTTCAGCTTGGTGATCAAAGAAGAAACAAAGTGATCAAAGGAGAAACAAAGGGACATTAAGGTAGAACAAAGAGACATAGACGTCTCACCTTTCATGGATTTACGAAATCTACGGTTATCTGAATATTGTTTGATTTATATTAGCAGCCAATCAGCAGCTTAAGTTTTGTAATATGCATGAGCTAATTATGTAACCACATATAAGCCTTCTGATTATTGCCAATAAATGAGTTCTCGATGAACCAATGGGATAAGGTGGTCGAGTTCTTCCTTTTCCAACAGCTGTTATGTTTGGGCCCATGGAAGGACCTTTGTTCAGGTGTCAGAGGCTGCTTCCCAGTTATTCTAGTGGATTCCCAGTGGATTGGGTCTGGTGCTGATGTGGATGATAAGCTTTTTGGAGAGACCATTAGTGAGATACAGGTCACAACTGCAGACAGTTTCTGTTTAGTGGAGTCTTCAGTTCACATGGGCTGTCAGTGCACAGATAAAATCCAAATACAGTGTCTATTCTTGGTTGTAACAAGGGCTCTGCACACTGAGATCTAGAGAGGGAATACATAACTGAGTTCTTCAGCTGTAAACTGTGACCCAAAGCAGTCAGAGAAATCTTAATAGGGCATCAAGCCTGACACCTTTATTGAAAAGGAAATTATTTCTGAAATGTTACTGGGCAGAATTCTTCTTTACATACGTGTCGTGTTTGCTGCAGAATATTGTGTGTGGGTATTTTTCCATTTTTATTTTGATTGAGGCCCAATTCATCAACTCTTCTAAATGAGCTTGCATGAGAGAAGGCTTATCTGAGCACGTGGAACTTAAAATAAACCAGTTGCAGTTGTGTTGCTAAAAACCAAAATGACCTCAAAAACTAACCATCTGGTCCATTTATTAATTACAGAAGAAGAATCTTTTGTCACGTTTGACAGGAAACAATTAAAGTCATGTAATACTCTGAGAAGTAACATCTTAACCAGGTGGTTGGTTACTCTTGAGCAGGGGCAGTGATAAGCCTCAGGTGGAGCTAATTTTGTTAAATCAGGGGTGATTATGGCATTAGTGGAGTACTGGGTAATTCAGTTCTGCAGAAAATGGAAGGAGATTGAGACATGCACAATTAAGAGAAGTGCGAAAGGAGCCAAGAGGTGAGTGAGGAGACTTGCAGGTGTGTAGTGCTCCACAGTAGTTAATTTAGCAGACTCAAGAATCTTTCTGGGAAAGTACAAGGGGTAAAGCTAAGAGAGACAGGGAAAGCAACATAATATATGTTAAATGCATTTTTGAGTAGAGTTTTTACCTTCATCCCCACAAAAGTAAAAGCTAATAAAAGTTAACAGTGTAAATTTTGACCTAAAGTATTACTATTTGAGTTGATCTGGAAAGAAATCAAGCTTTATGATGAAAAATGGACTGGAAAACAAGCACCATTGTGATATTACTTTATTGCCCACCAGAGATAAGTTTTCAGTCTAAAGCAATGTGTTTTTTTCACTATAAACAAATATTCTAGTCAATGTAGGTTTTATCAAGCTCATAAAAATGCATCTAGTAATCATAAATGCATATAAAAATGCAGCAATGGCTAGAAGACACACATACATCAGTATAGCTGTTCCCTTGAAAAAGTATAGAGTCATTATTTAATGTTGATCTTTATAGTTTTTTCATGGCTCTTTTTTTTGTATGAACAGTCTTTTTCCTCAAAAGACTTTTTAAGGCTTCATGAGTAAAGCCAGTGGTAGAAAGTAAGAACGCATCATAAACTTGTAGAAGGTATTTCTGTGTACCACCAAATTGGAAGCAAAGAATATGTATAAGGCTTTTTCACTTATAGTTTGAAGAGAGCAGAGAGTTACAATCAGTTTATAGAGAGTATGTAATTTATATCAAAAGCTATGTTGACTGCTGTACTGCTGAAATTCAGATGTTTCTCAGCTCAGTATTCAGTTGCTCTCCTACGAATGAAATATCTTCTGAATTGTGAGTATTCAGGATTAACCAAACAAAACAAACCACAAGAAAAGAACAACAACTAGAAAAAAATCAAAAAATTCCCCACCGAAAACAAAACAGCAAAACGTCAGATCAGTATTTTAAACTTTCTAGTAAAGGCTATATTTGAAATCTTATGACAAACAACTTCAGCTTTCTTAAAATTTGAAGCATGTCAGTTTTAATTGTAGACATATCACTGGTTTTCATTGGTTTGATTTAGAGTATATTGCAAAACTACTTAAATATCAACAGAGCATTTGTTATCCAAGGCTATACACTCTCCAAGTACTGAGAATTCCCATAGGATTACCAATGGGAGGGGTTGGGTTACCAGAGAGTTCTTTAAGTATGGTAAAAATACTACAAAGAACAGACTTCAGGCTTCCCTGCAGAGTAGTGAAGGACACAGTTAACTTTAGGTTAGACAGAGCTTTGGAGGGTCTTTTCTCAGTGAAAGATTTTCTTGACAGGAAGTATTTACTATGAAGAAGAGGAAGTTCATGGAATTAACAACTTGGTTATCCTTAGCAATTTACAGTGTAGGTGAATTAGGATAAAATAATGAAAAGAAACTGAGCTCCTGTTGGTGGAGCAAGAGGGATCACATCTAAAGAACGTGTTGCTTCATTTAGTACAATTTATAGAAGATGAATTTAGTTGGTCGGCAGACAGTCTGTTCCGAAGCAAATACTTATTTTTGGGAGTTAATGCAGTGAATTTGACTGAAAAAAATCCTTGGGGGTACATTTAGTTCTTACTGTGAAGTGTGAACAATAGAACACTAAAGCTGTTCTCAGCTGAGAATCAAGCAGGTGGTGAGGCAGTGCAGTGATTATTTACTCTGTTGCTACTTTAAAATCTCACTTTTGCATTTCACTTTGCATTTGTGTTCTCACCTTGGAGTTAACTCTGAACCAGGATTCATTCCTGAACCACTGTCTTGCATTTGTGACTTTTAATGTGAATAATAATACCAACCTCTATTTGCTCTTGGAAAGTTGCCTGGCATAAATTCCTAGTGATTATATCCTTAGCTGGCTGCCTGTGCTTTGAGGAATGGTATTATGAATTGGGTCATCACCAAGGAATACCTGCAGCTGACCTGAAGAATTGGGAGGGGAAGCATAAGATCAAAACCAGTTTTTCCTCTCAGTATAAAAAAGTGTTTTGACTGTTGACTTCAAATAAAAGGGAATACTTGTGGACTAAGAGATCCTCCCCAAACTGAGTGTGCTTTGTCAGAGAAGAGCCATGCTTTTTTACCCTTCTAATCGTCACCTTGATCTGGTAACATACACCTCATTTGTTCCCAGATGCTGATAAGCTCCGTAGAGCCATTGGCACAGATTGGTTTAGAGTTCATTCTCATATTTTGAACAGAAGATTGGTTTAGAGTTCGTTCTCATATTTTGAAGAACTGCATGATCTCTGGAAGCCTCTTTCAACCTCATTTATTATTCTGTGACTGTGACAAGGACTGCATTGTACTGAAATGTTGGAGCCAGTGCAACTGGGAAACAGGATAAAAAGTTGTTCTAACCTGTCTCTGTATCTGCCTTGCTGATCAAGACAGAGACAAAAGAGTTACTGCTTACAATAGAACTCAGTCTTAAAACTGTTCTTAATGACAAACAGGAGCTGTGTATCCTGTCTGTCCATATGTTTGCAGTGGATCCTAAGGAATGAAAAGTAGTTTGTTTGGGAACTTTGCAATGAAATTTGAAAAACCTGAGGAACCTTATAATAAAGAGAAAAAAGGGCTACTGAGAGTTTATTTTGTCATGGTGGAATGGCTGTTATTGCCTTTTTTTTTTTTTTTTTACCCTTTGAATTGTTACTTCTTTAGACATAGAGAAGCTCTTTCAGAAATAGATCAATAATGTTTGCACTGAGCCTTGTCTCATGCTTCTTTTAGGGTGGTGTATTAATGAAGTGTGAATGAATGCAGTGTGACATTAGGGATACAGAAACAGCTCAGTGACCAGGGCAAAGGAACTAAAATATTCAAACCAATGTGAATTAGTTGTTGGGGACCAATAGTGAAAACCTCTGACCTTCAATCCAGAGAAAAATAACTGATTTTTTTTTTTTTTTTTGAGGGGAGAGAATAGCATCTTTTAGAGCTGTATTGTGATGACATCAAATCATCTATGGGTAGTTTAGGGTGAAGAGTGAGGAGGGGAAGCATAGAATCAAACTCATTTTTTTTTCAGATACTGCATTAAAAAACCAACCCATGGCAGTTTACTTCAAAAAAGAGAGAATACAGTGTCAATGCATTTATGAAAACTGGATTTCTTCAGTCTTAACCATTGTTTTGTGTGTAGTCAAGATAATGCATCCCACAGGTAGGGAACCAGTGAGTTCTGTTGGAACACCAGGGATAGGTGCATGGAGTATTTATATGTAGGCACAGGTGTCCATGGAAGGCCCTGCATTCTGACCCTCATCCCCTTCACAAAGTGTCTTACTCAGTCTCTTCTGACTTTGCAATAGGAGAAGTAATTAATTTGTCTATGCACACTAATGCCCTGTAATTACTTTATGTCAATTAAGTAAGAATAATAAAAGCCTTTGGCAATAGATCACTGTTGATCTAGTAGTAGTATCCTAAAATGTGGATAAATGAAGAACTGCTTCTATTTTGCAGCAGCTAAGCTGTAGAACTCATTGCACAAGTTTGGAATACTTCCCAAATAACAGTGCATGTCTATGTTGATCCCTGTATTCACACTTGCAGCACTGCAGAGGTCTATTTCTCAGACAGTTTTTGATCTACATTAATAAATAGGTAAATAGGTAATACAGGGAAGGCTGTGATGGTTAATGAGTGTGTAGTAGTTGATATAAAGGCTTGATATAACTCCAATAGGATGAGAAGATGTACTGGATCCCGTTATCCCAACTGCTCTTGTGCCTTTGCCAAACCAGTCTCTTAGAGCCTGTTGATGTTCAGTTGCAGTGGGTGAAGCAAGTGTTCTTTTTCCTTAATCTGTTTAAACTTGTGGAACTGTGGAGCATCATAGAAGAGGTTTTTACTCTAAAGGAAGCTGGATCTCCGTGGTGTATAGTAAAATAAAGCAGAAGACAGACTTGTTTTTTCACAGATTTCAAGTTTCCATGTACATTTTTCAGTGTCAGCTGCACTGATGTGACTATTTCAGTGGAAAACCATACCTCTAATTAAAGGAATGTGGATGATGTAGGATAGCTCAGGGCATAAATTACTCTGTGTTTTGTTGCAACAAATAAAGGCAAATGTTGTTTGAGCTTTAAGGTCTTAAAAGTAAGTTGGGAAAAGAAAAAGTTAAAAAGCTGGACATGATTCGAAGGGCTCTGAAAAATTAACAGGCAAGATCACAAGCAATCTTAGCTGAAGCCTTAGGTTCTTAATTTGAAATTTGCTCATTTTATCTAAACAACATGCTGCAGCTGTCACCTGCTGAGCCTCAGCTGGGATGAGGTCGTGAGATTTCATGTCACTGTCACCCCTTTCCACCACTCTTTTTTTCACCCCAGTGTTTCCTTGTTCAAATATGTTCTTTGAAAAATTGTTTTCCAAAAACAAAGGCTTTCTAGCAGAGATGATTTTTGTTTGAGGGTTTAGGGATGTGTGCTTGCTCAAAAGGCTCTTTGTTTATTTAAGTTTGTTTATTCTGTTTAAGGTTGCTAATCTTGCTTGTTCATTGTCAACAAATGAAGAAGGAACGAAAATTGTCCAAATGGCAACTAATCACATAGAGACCTTGTGCCCACAGGTATGGCTTTTTCAATTAATTTCCATTACAGCACACTGAGCATGTGTATTGTCACACCACAAAGATGTTTAGTCGTGCTCCTTGAGTCTAAATTCATGTTCCATTTATACAGTTTAGTGTAGCAAATGGAGATCAAATTGCAAATACTCAGTCCATTTGTTTTCTCTTTGTGCTTAATGTAGGAGTGATTAATAGTCTGCATTGACTGGGAGTTTTAAAAAGCTTTAAAAATCGGAATTTCAGAAATATGCTGTTCTGTTTCTGAAATCAAAAACCTGTTTGAATGAACGTTGTAATGTGATAGGCAGATTGGGAATGTTTTTACTCTTAGAAAGCAATACCTGTTTTGAACTTAAAATTGAAATGCACAAAGCCCAAATCAAGTGGTGATAGTATGAATCAGCAAAGGATGAATTCTTCTGATTACCACCAATTTAAAAGATTGAACCTTTGTCTTAAGGAAATGAATGAAAAAAGGCACAGCTATAGATACCTTTTTTCTAAGCTATTCGGTACCAAAAGTTTATTCACTCTTTATTTGCCATGTTCAGAATTATAGAGATATAAAAATATCTGCAGTTAGATCTGTGTAGAGCAAAGGTTTTAATGATATCTGTGTGTTGCCTTGAGGCAGCATAATTTCAAGATCATTAGTTCTTTGGAGCTAGTTTACATGGTGGTCTAAGTCTTCTTACCCTTTTGTGCTGAATGTGGTGGAAATAAAAGATGAAGAGCAAATATTATTAATATGTTCAATAGCAAGCTTGAGAAGTCAATTTTATCCTGTTGAATAAAAGAATGTCTTGGAGAAAAGAGGTTCTGTTGAGGAAGTGAGATGTTCTGAAGATACCACAGACCAGTGTTTTCTCATGAACCATTCAGGTTCAATGCCTGTTCTGACACTTGAACCCTTCTGTGTTTCACATGCCACTCTCATGTGATTTAATGTGTGACTGGATTTGTAAGAAGATTGTTGGCTTCTTCCAGCTTCTTTGTTTCTCCAGGGGTTCAGGTGCACCTTTGCAATGGATTACTATGCATCCACATTCAGCTTTTTAATTGAAATTGAAACCTACACTTTCAGTAACACATCTTGTTGAAGTTTGTGTGGCTTCTAGAGGGTCTCTCCCGGCCGCTCTGTGAAGGTTTCCAGGGCTGAAATCATCCCCTCCCCCCGCTGCCCGCCCCTCGTGGCAGGGGCAGGCAGCGGAGGCGCCTCTGCCAGGAGAGAGAGAACACGCAGCACGCAGGGAGGCCAGCAGCAAAGAGAGCTTTATTCAAAA
>NW_020955967.1:284496-287110 GCF_003031625.1 Empidonax traillii | reverse complement strand
TGTGTGGCTTCTAGAGGGTCTCTCCCGGCCGCTCTGTGAAGGTTTCCAGGGCTGAAATCATCCCCTCCCCCCGCTGCCCGCCCCTCGTGGCAGGGGCAGGCAGCGGAGGCGCCTCTGCCAGGAGAGAGAGAACACGCAGCACGCAGGGAGGCCAGCAGCAAAGAGAGCTTTATTCAAAAATCCCCCAGCTTATATGGGCTGGTGGGGAAAAGAGGGGATTGATCATTTAGATAGCCAATACAAGGAGAGAATATAATAACTATGGCAACACAGGAACCAATGATAGACAAGTGAGTTATCAGCTTCTAACCCCTGCAATTCACCCTTTCTTATTTATAATAAAGACAACATTTGTAATTTTAATGGGATTTAACAATGAAGATTTTCTAGTCGAACGCGGGGAAAAGGTTAATATAAAGGTTGATATAAAAATGAGAAAGTGAGTAAGACAATTTGTATTGAACTTGAGAAAACAGGTAATTTTAAGACTTATTTTCCTATTATAAAAAGAGAAATCTCCAAATTAAATTTTAAATTTTACTTGAGTTTGTTTGGGTCACTCTACCCGAGCCAGTTAGGGTGGCTTCCAACCCCGGCTACTGACACCTCCTGATCAACTAGGCTAATCCTTGGTTGTTTCAGGAGACTGTTCCACCGCGCATACCCCTGATATAGCTTAAGGCTATGGGGTATGTGAGTTGACTCAAGAATCTTTCATCTTGGGGACCAAAGCTATCTGTTTTCAGGGTTAGAGGGATACAGGAATATGCCAGAGCTGCTCCCACCTTGCATTGGGACGCCAGCTCTGGGTGTTCGCCCGACACAGAACGTTTTCTGTGCTGCAGCTGCTCCCCCCTTCACAGAAGGAGTAAAGTCAGCGATGCCTTATATCCGGCCCATTTGACGAATGCTGATTGGATAGGAAATGGGGATCCCCAGAACGGGAGGTTTTCCTTTACCCCCTGCTCCGGGAGGGGGGGTTGGTTTTCAGGGTTAGAGGGATATAGGAATATGCCAGAGCTGCTCCCATCTTGCACTGGGACGCCAGCTCTGGACGTTCGCCCGACACAGAACATTTTCTGTGCTGCAGCTGCCCTCCCCTTCATAGAAGGAGTAAGGTCAGCAAATGCCTTATCCGGCCCATTTGATGAACGCTGAGTGGATGGGAAACGGGGGTCCCCGGGACAAGAGGCTTTCCTTTGGCGAGAAGCCAGCTGCCCCTAGCTCCGGGGGGGAGAATGCTCCCTCCCCGCCCTCGCCTTTACCCCGCGGCTGCTTATGACCCCCCCCCAGAGAGAGAGTCACAGCGCCGACAGCCAGGTGGGAGGGGAACAGGCAGAGAGGTCTTTACTTTTACTGGATCTCTACTCCTCACATTTACTTTTGAGTGCATTCTGTGCATGGAGATTTCTAAATTAATAATAAAGAAACAAAAATGCATTAGTTTGGGGGGGTTGTTGTTGGGTTTCCTTTGTTTTGCTGACCACGGTGTACTCGGGAAAGATCTGTAAAACTGAAGCAACCTGGAAATTAACATATGAACAGTAAAGGAGAAAAACTGGTTTGGGTACTTTGAAGCTAGACTGTAAAGAAAGAAAAAGAAAGTTGAGGGAACAGGGTTGGGGGGTGGGCAGGCAGCAGGGGATGGATCGGTCCCGTGGCTGGAGATGGGCGGTTTCTCGGTGCTCTCTTGGTGTGTGGAGCAGAGTCGAGTGATCCGGGTGGCAGCGCGGGGCCGAGAAACAGGGAATGGGACAAGCATGGGGGCTGCGCGGCTCTAACTGGGCACGGAGCAGACAGCAGAGCCCAGCTCACATTCCAGGAGCGGCAGCCTCCGCCTCCTCTTCCTGCGGCAGGGGCGAAGAGAAGTCCCTGCGTCGGGGCGGAGCGGGGGCCATTCCAGCGGCGGCGTGGGGTAGAGAAGTTTCTGCATCAGGTCGGAGTGGGGGCCATTCCAGCGGCGGCGGCTGACGCTGTTTCTGCGGTTCTCGCTCGGCTTTCTCCATCCAGCGGCGGCAGAGACGTGGCGGGCACTTTGAAAATGCTGCTTTTCCGTGTTGGACACACGTGTTTCGCGTGCAATCTGTGTTGTTACCCGAAGTTCGCACCACGCTGCACTCTCAGTATCTCTGGCGTTCCGCAGCCACTGCCGCTGAGTCGAGGCTGCACGGGTTGCCTGCAGCTCCCTCAGCCCTCCGCCCCCCTGGGCTCCAGGGTTGGCGTCGTGGCACAGTTCAATCGCCAGGCGCTCAGCAGATCCGGCACCGTAGTTCAAAATGTCTCTCCTCCCCGGTAACGCAGAGACAGGATTAGTCAATGGTGGAGGGGGAGCGAGCTGTTATCGTTCCTACTGTTTATATTGTAAAGTATATTTTGAAATTGTTTACCGATTTTGTGGGCGGAGTTCGTGCTGTTGGGCGCCATCTGTTGAAGTTTGTGTGGCTTCTAGAGGGTCTCTCCCGGCCGCTCTGTGAAGGTTTCCAGGGCTGAAATCATCCCCTCCCCCCGCTGCCCGCCCCTCGTGGCAGGGGCAGGCAGCGGAGGCGCCTCTGCCAGGAGAGAGAGAACACGCAGCACGCAGGGAGGCCAGCAGCAAAGAGAGCTTTATTCAAAA
>NW_020955967.1:273996-283903 GCF_003031625.1 Empidonax traillii | reverse complement strand
AAGTTTCTTGGGTTTATTTCTTTTTTTTTTTTTTTTTTTTCTTTTTTTTTCCTTTTTTTTTTTTTTTTCTGTTTAACCTCAAGGTAAACCAGGGTGAATTAGTTGATGATTATAGATCTGTCTAAAAAGAGAATGTGGTATGCATATGATAAGATTATGTTACTACTACTGGTGTGTTCATTGTGCAGGATTTGCTGCTTTCTTAGATAAGGACCATGCCCTATGAAAGCAATTTGTATTTTACCTAAGGAAGAAAAAGCAGATTAAGGCTCCTACGTTTTTCAATAAATCAGTTTATGCCATATCAGTTAAAAACCTTCCATAGGTAAAATAATTGTCTCTTAAGTTCCCCTGTGAGCCTTATCAATCAGAGTTCAGAATGGGGAAATTCATGTGTAGGACTCCCCATTGTTCTTAAATCTTTAGAGTCTTGGTATTTTATGTGCTCTGGAAAATATATTTCTTCAAGAGAAGCATGGAGTTTGGATTGAAATCTGAAACAGTAGAATTAAAACAGGGCGTCCCCACCCCAAACATACCAAGCAAAAAAACCCCAGCAACAAAGACAACTCCTACAGAAAACACATGAGAGTCTTGGGAGTTCTGCGGATTTGACCAGCAAAAGTCCCCATGAAGCAAAGGGGAAAAGGCAGATGCAGAACTGGCGAACCCTGGAGGAAAGCATTTTTGCTTTTGTTATATTAATCAGACTCTACTGTAGATAAAATGTAGAGGGTTGATTCTGAACTTTACTGTATTTTTTTTCCTCAAGTGAAATTATTAGCCAATATCTGACTGCTAAATAAATGAATGTCCCAGTTTAAATGAGACAAGGGTCTTTTGCTGAGGATGGGTTAGGAGAAAAGACCCAAACTTCTCTTTCTAAGCAATTATAAATCCAAAATTAAGAGGCTTCAATTGAAGGAAAACAAATTACGGAAAAGGGAAAAAATAACAGCCCTTTATTAAAAGGTATGTGGGTATTAGCAGAAACAAGAAAAAAAAAAAAACAAGTAAAACAACCAAACAACACTCCTATACCCACAAATAACCCCTTCAAAACCAAACTGATAAACTGGCAAAAGGAAGAGTAAAACAGTTCAATTTTTTGCACCCTTTGGTGCAGTTCCAACCACAGTCAGCAGGGGGTGCTGTCAGGTCACTGGGGATGCAAAACTTGTAATGTCCTGTACCATTCACCAGGTGGTGCTGTTGGATCACTGGAGGTGCAGAACTTGTAGTGTCCTGTAGTAGCCACTAGGTGGCGCTGTTGGATCACTGGAGGTGCAGAACTTGTAATGTCCAGTGCCCGTCACCAGGCGGCGCTGTGGGATCCCTGGTCACTGCCACATGGGATGGAGAAAAACAATACCCTTCTGGTATATCAGAGGGAAAGAAAAAACCAAACCAAAAACCAAAAAGAACAACTCAGTTCCTCTTCCCTTCCCACACTGGGAAAGGAGAGAGGGAATGAGGGGGAAGGGGGAAGGAAAAAAAACAGCAATAAAACAGAAAGTTCTCCCAATGGAAGAAAACTCACAAACTTCCGTTGGTTAGGATTCGCTTTAAGCAGGGCCTGCAGCCACCAATAGCTGAGCAGAGAGCAGCAGCAAACTCCTCTCTGACAGGAAAGAAAAGAACCAGGCAGTGTCTGCAGCTCGCAGCAGGTCCCAAGCCCACCGGCACACACCAGACTCTCCTCCCAGCCTGCGTGCCAGCCACACCGTAGCCCCCCCCCCCGAACTCCTCCCACTTCATTGCCCAGGAGACAGGAGAAAAAAGTAAAGTGCAAGTCCTTATCTGCCTTGTCTCCTAGGAGACTAATTGTCCGGCCATCAGCCATGGGGGCTAGGTCTTTTGTAACCTGAAGTGCTTATCCTGATATCCAGGGGGGAAGGGGGAAAATTCTTCATCTGGCTATGAGAGGTAGCTAAAACCACGACAATGAAATAAGCTAGTATGTGACAGAGTTTGTGGGGAAAATCCTCTCTGCTTTCCGTCTCGCTGGGACGGAGTCGCTGTGCTGGGAGTCCCAGTGTGGCATGCAGCAGAGAACCACGCAGCACGCAGGCAGGCAGGCAGGAGGCAAAAGAGGGTTTATTCAAATTTCCCGCGCCTTATAAGGCTGCTGGAAGGAAGGGAGGGGCTTGGCTACTCGACCAGCCAATGAGAGGGACTGGGAGGGTAATACCCAGTAAGAACCCAGGAACTGGGGACAGGCAGGGGAGACAACCACTGGAGTTAGGATAGGGACGTGACCTGGCTCTGGGGGCAGGACAGGAATGGCACTGCACACAGCCAGTTGCGTGGGGGTGGAGGGGGGGAGAGAGGTAATTGTACATAGAATAGGGTGGCCAGGAACAATAAATTTGCGATACGGAGTTTTCTGTGCTGGCTGCAGGAATTTTCTTGTGCTGTGTCTGTTTCTCCTCTACGATTGACATTTCCAGTGCACATATTCCACATTGTTTTCCACAAGTATGTATGTTAGAGCCAATGCAAAACACATAATGCCTGTTCCTGGAATTTCATGAGTGCTTCGTGAAAATTGAGTTTAATATTAATGGTACATCAATAATAATAGAATAAAGAAATACAGAGTTGCTAGCATATGATTTGGTGAAGGAAGAATTATTTCTGTCCATTTCACTCACTTTTGATTGGGAGAGGTCTTGAGGGCCATCAGCTCGAAATGGGGTTTTACCAGCCACTTCTTTTGTGTTAGTTAATGGCCCAAGCCAACTTGCCTATTCAACATCCCTTTCACACTGTGGGCAGGAGGAAGGGAAAAATTCCAGCTTAGTTTCCCAGAACAAACAAAACCATGGCACTAATGAAAAGCACATAACACTTGGTGCATTTGTCAAAGACACGGGTTTAATTTTCATTGCCATCTTTCCTTGCTGCTTAACACTTAATATGCTGCCAGTAATTTTTAATTCTGCTTGCTATGTGATAAACCACTAAATATAGAAGCTGTGGGAGTTTGTAAATAAATCAGTGTGGTATTTCAGGTAACATGGAGAGAGGTATTAGGGTAAGCAAGATGCTGAGCTGATCAGTGGGAATAAATTTATACATGTCATATTTCTAGGCCATTGAAATACTGATCTGACAGCTGTGATGAACATTTTGTATTTGGTTTGTCCAGCATAATTCATCTGTTTCTTCAGTGCCAACATGACAGCCAGGAACTGACTGCTGTATTTTGGTGTTACGGGTCTGTTTATTGACACATGTGCACCTGCAGTGAGGAGAATGGCAAAACCTGCCAAGACTCCTTGCAAGAAACCAGACCCTGCAGACTTCCTTTCTTTGAATTTTAGTAATTTCACCACTGTTGTAGTCCTGTCTCTCTAGCAGACAGTACTAAGCATATCACATGCTTTTTAGGATCGTGTGAAATGGTCTGTTTATTAGTTTATCAGTAACAGTGACAGCAGTGTGCCCCCTCCCTTCCCCCCCCCCCCCCCCCCCCCCCCCGAAAAAATACACCCTTGGCCTTTCCAAGCAGGCCTTGTGTGTTCTCTGCTTTCTTTCTCAAAAAAATTATTGTAACTTTCTTATGCTTCCCATAAATTTTGCTCAAGCTTTAAATGTGAATGTCTTATAACTTTTTTTTTCTCTGAATTAAACATTGTATGTGTTTTTCCATTATAAAAATGAGTGGAGGAATTGAGTCTTTCCTTTGAGCTATGTTTTGATTTGCACTTAAATTGTTTAGCCTTTTCATGTTGATACAGATAAATGGATATTTTTTGCTTGTGTGTTATTTTCTAGAATGTATATACTGAACAAACCTGAAATTCTTGTTCACAAAAATGAGACTTGATAGCTATTGCATTTCTTAGGTATTGGAGTTTAATTATGTGTTTTATGATGCTGTGGATTTTTGAAGCTAACAATTCACATTTCCTATGTATTTACTTTTTCATGAGAGAAAAATCAATCATCCATTTTGTTATGTGCTCTGGTACGTGAAATAGTGGGGGACACTGAAGAAGTTTTTTTGTTAGTTTCATAAAAACTCTTCACCACTATCACTTCAATAACTACAGTTTCATCATCTTAGTTGAACTGCCTATGTGACTCTTGGATTCCCCTGAAAGCCTCATGCTGGCTGTGACTGCTTAGCTCTTTCATGATAGTAGTTGGAGAGAGAATAATTAACTACAAAATGGCTTGAGGTTTTCAGCCTTAACTTTTGTATTCCAGCATCTGTTGTGTTTGAATAGAACCCTCCACGAATTCTCAATTTGTAGCATTAAACAAAAATATGTACCCTGAGTAGCCTCAGCGTCTGTAGCAATACAAAACCTGTTCTGTTTTATTCTATTCTTGCCCTACCTGCAGTTAATGGACATGTGAGAATGATTGAGTTTCTTAGAGTTGCTAGAGGGCATTTGCTAGAGATTCATATTGCACGAAAGTGCAGTGAATGTTATATAAACAATTTATTTTTCCCTTCACCTTTAAAACTTTAAAGTATGTTTCCTGGAAAGGTAAAACCTACTGAGTGTGGGGAGGAGAGTAGGAAAGCTTAGAGTAGTGCAAGACAGCAAACTAATACCACTGGTAAGAGATGCAGTTTTGCATGGTTTTTGGAAGAGAAAGGTGCTGGCAACAAAGAGCAGAGAAGGTAAATAACTATAGCATTGCAGCAGCAGAGAAGTATAAATAGCATAATTTCTCTTGTTGAAGCAAGAGGATAAATCACAGATACATGGATCCCTCTGACACAGCTTTGTTCTGTGGTATTGTTACCAGTTTATACCCAATCTTGGGATGTGGAATACTGGTAGTGTGATGGGGATCCTTGTGGGTGCTGTAGGTGGTGGAGAACAGCTGGAAGCACTTGGTCTGGCAAGCCCCTGTGGAAGTGGAAGGGACAAAAACAAGTTTGGTGTTGCTGCAGCATTGACATGCTGGGGCTGCTGGTCCACATTCTTGGGTGTGTGTACATGCCCACTGAGCTGCTACTGAGGAACAAGCTTTCTGACAGTTTCCGGCATCTTCTGTGCAAGCTTGGAAAGCAAAGTCACACTCTGCTTTTCCCTCTGTCAGTGGTGCAGGATCAGACTACAGTGATTTGGGAAAATTTTGGTGTGTCTCTGAGGCAAGATACAAAATGAATCATCTGGATGTGGTCCTGACCAGCTGACTCCTGGTGGTCCTGCTTGAGCAGGGAACTGGACCAGATTGGCCTTCAGAAATCCCTTCCAGTCCCTGCCATTCTGTGAAGCTGTGAAGTATCTGACCTGAAGATGTGTGAAAATGCAAAGCTTACAAATGTTGGCTGGTTCATGTCTGATGAGCTTCCAAGTTTTTACATTGAGCTTTTAAATGGTTTCCATAGCAGTAGCATCAAATTCAAGGCAGCAGATGACCCCCCCTTCTTATGTTTTTGTGATTTCTTCCTGAAAACTATGATGCTGTGAAGTATTAAAGATGACAAAGAGGGGTAATGTGATCTGCAGGGGAATTTTCTTTGTTCTGTTTTCAAACAGAAATGCAAAATATGTCTGGAAATTTGACTCTGTGCTTTACTAAACTCCAAATTAAAAGTAATTAGGAATTGCATCAATATAAGAGCAGCTTTGGATATAAAAATAACAAGTACACCAGCAATTTGTTTGCTCCCTGTATCTCTTAGATGATTGTGCATTATTGTTGATAGAGATGCAGAGTCTAATTTGCTCCCCTGAGTTTACTGCCCTAAAGCTCTCACTGCTACTGAAAATAGAATGATGTCAAGGGAGGTTTTCTTTTTAATGTTCCTGAAACTTGCTATGTGATGTGACACAGGTTCATGCAAAATGAAACCAGGACAATTCTAAATTAATAACTGCATTCACACGAGCTTTGTGTTCTACTGTAGAATCTGTGAAATTATTTAAGAATGTAGACTCTCTTACTGGTGATGCTTGATCCAAATCTTGTAAGGCAGAATTTTACCTGCATGTGTATAGTTTTCTGGGAAAGATGATTTCGTAAGGAGATTTTTTTTCTCTGGGTAATGCACTGCATCCTTCCAGCATGTACCTAAATCATGGTGTGTATAAGTAATTAGCTTCAAAAATTACCCCATTTCTCATTTTCTTAGTGGTACAGCTTTCTGCTGGAGGCAATAGCTTGCCTATTTCTTGATAGTATTTGAAGGATTCTACTGGAATATCTGCATGTGAAAAACAGACTAAAAGTCGTTAGAAAAACATTACTGGCAACAGGGGAAAAGGAGAGTAGTCATTTGATGGTGGGTGACATACAATTTAGGTAATGTTGGTTTCCTCTTTTACAGGATGATAATGTAATGATGTGTAGGAACCTAATTTCATGAATACGAGTCTGAATCATTCAGCAGTTATTCTTAAAAAGAACAGAGGAATAGAGATTCCTCCCTAAGGAAGGGAGAAAAGATTTTCTTTTCTCTGAATTTCTCATTACCTGCCCTGAACTGCCTGGAAGGTGACAAGGGGGTTTTGTTGGATTATTTTTACACCTTTTTTTTTCAACTTGTAGAAGGTACAGACTGTATATGTGAAATACAGGACAGAAAATGAAAACCAAGAGGAAATGTGGAAATATTTAGGTTACCTTAGAGTCATGCACACCTGCTAAGAGACTGACAATATATTGTTTTAACTCTGCACTATTTTCTTAGTGTTTGTTGTCGTTATTATTATTTTGAGAGGATTTTGCTTGAGAGAATTTTGGTAAAAAGTGATTTGAAACTCTCTTAGTGGGAAACTTAACTGGGGGGAAAATACCCACCTCAGCAATACAAACCCCTCAAAACAAAGCGGAGAGGATCTGTAGTGGCTACATTTGTTTACTGAGGGGACAAAGAAACATTGTGTTATATTTGCTTCACTTTGCAGCTACTTCAGTGTAAGATTTCCGGTGGTGCGACATGACATTTGTTTTGGAGGAATTTGTAAAATCCTCAAGGTGTTAGCGATAGTTATATGCTCCTGCTTATGGACATGTATGTCCCTAAGGAAATGCTTATTCTCATTTAAGATACGTTCCATTTTATGTATAGGAATGTAATTGGAGTCTTACTATGCTTCTATGACAGAATCAAATGATGCCAATTCCATTCATGAGAAGTACATTACTAAAAATAATTTTCTTATTTTAAAGTCTTCCTTGTTTCTGAATATATAGAATATACCTGATTTGTCATGTTGATGGTTTTGTTAGAAATGCCAAGAGGGAATAAGGAACTAAAAAATATGTTTTCAGTAGTTTGTTTGTAGTTTCTTATTGCTGTTTTGGTTTGGATTTGGCATAATACAATTCAAAATGTACATGAAGCAACAGTTGTGGCATAAATGTTGAGCTTTACCCAATGTCCTTCCCTCCCTAGTATATAAATGCAATCCATATGTGTGTTCATCTTACCATGTATTCAAAGACTGTAGTTGTAGTGTAGTTACCCTGCAATAATTCAGTTCCATTACAGTTTTATTTCATCTCTATGAAGTTTGATACATGAATGAATAATCCATAAGGACCTTTCTATTTAATATGCATTACACTATAAATTGGACTAAAGATTTACTTGGATATGAAATCCAATACACAGAAGGTTAATGACATAAACTGCAGTTTTACACTGTAATTTGAGTATGCAACTAATTAAATTGATAATTATAGGTGTTGTATTCAAACACAGGTGTTTTTTTTATGCTGAACTTTTGAGATCAAGTCCTGAGACTGTAAACTCCCATGGAAATTTTTCTTAATGCCTCGATCCTCTGGGAAGCTGTGCTGTAGCTTGTGCTGTTGACAGTATGCCTTATCCCAGTTTGATCAGCAAACCCAACTATCTCTAGTGGTGGTAATTTTTATGCCAGTATAGTTGGCAGTGTGATATAATGTGCTAGAATATTTCCACAGCCTAAGAAAAATGTAGAAACGTAGAAAAATCATCCTTAAAAAGCTTTGCTCCATGAGGAGACTTTGTGTTCTCAGTTCAATCTGTTGATAGTGAACTGCAGGGAGCTGAGCTCCAGTTCTGGATGGAGCACTGTTGAGATATGACTTCCAGCATGTTTATGAGTATAAAATAACAAATGAAAAAATTATAAGCAGAACTCAGTTTTGAATATGTTTTTATTTCCTCTTTCCTGCCAGAGTTCAAGAAGCATTGAGATGATACTCTGGGGCACATGGTGTGACCCTTGAGTAAGGTCCTGTGCAGGGCTAAGGGTTGGACTTGATGATCCTTGTGGATCCCATCCAACTCAGCACAGTCTGTGATTCTGTGATACTCATGTATCAGTAAGTTTTAAGAATTATTTTAGCCTTTCATTCCAAGAATCTGTGTATCTTTTATTCTAGAAATTAAAATTTTATTCTAGAATGCATTGCTCAAGGCTTGATGAACTTAGATGAATTGTTCTCTGCTTTCTGAGCTGGATTTGGTTGTCTCCCATATAGACAAACTGCGAATACAAGAAAGTAAATGTTTGGTTAGAATGTTGAAACTGTAGCTAAAATTATTGGAAGTGGTTGACCAATGTTATGGTCTGTTGGATCCTAAATTAGATCCTGGATAATGGGTGTAAATCTAATACAGAAAATATGGTTTGAGGAATAGTGATTATTTTTGGTTGAGTCAAAAGACGGACTTTCGATTCTTGAAATAAAATAGGGAATTTGTGTAATTCACCACTGTACCTTTGAATATCATATCCAAAACATCCCCTAGGTCATTTGCAGACACTGTACTCAACAAGGCAGGAACAGAAATGTTTGTTTATTCTTGCTACTTTGGGGTTTGAGTAGTGCAAGATAGAAGGGTTCAACATGTATTCAGAAGTATGTGTGTAGTCCCTATGTGAAAGCAGGGCATAGATGTGTGCAGAGGTAGGGGGGGAGCTTTAGAGGGCTGTTTGGTGTGTGTGGTTTTGGTTTGGTTGGATTTGTGTTTGGTTTTGTTTTCTTTCTCAAGAGTTCACCATGCCTCTCAGCAGATGGAAGGTATGCTTTTGAATGAAATTACACAGGTTTTTCTAAATAAAGTACAAAAACTTTATCCCAGTGGAATAAGAACATATTTCTGTGTATTGCTGGCAACCACTGCCCAGATATCAGAGATAAGAACCAGGCAGGATTTTATTTAATTTCTTGCCTGGACTATCAGATCAATAATGTTTGTAGAATTTTTGGCCTACCCCCAACCCCGAAATTCTGTTTGTTCTTGAGGGGTTGCTTTACCTGTCTGCACTTAATTTATTTGCAGGTTCCTTGGTCAGTAGGTTGTAATAACAATGTAGAAATTAAATCTTCCCTCAATGGTTGGTAACAAGAAGGCATTTGCTAGATTTGAACAGTGGGTTAATACATCTCTGCTTTGTTCAGTTATGTTTTCTCAAAGCTTAAAGTTGCCTCATAATCTCAGAACAAATAAACCCATATATTACTTCCAAAGCTTATTACCAAACATAGTCAATTATGTCACAGTCAAACCAAGCGCTTCCAGTGCAATCCATCCTTCCTGCTTTAAACTGTGGGAAGAAAGAATCATCGAGTAAGTTCTTTAAGTCCTATTTCTGCCAAACTAGAAAGAGATTGCAAATAGGATTGTCTCAGTTTAATTGAGACAAGGGTCTTTTGCTGAGGATGGATTAGGAGAAAAAGACCCAAACCTTCTTCTCTAGCAATTATAGATCCGAAATTAAGAGGCTCCGATTGAAGGAAAGCAAATTATGGAAAAGGGAAAAAAGAAAAATAACAGCCCTTTATTAAGTATGTGTGTATTAACGTAACACGAGGGAAAAAGAAAACCAAGTAAAACAACCAAACAATACCCCTATACCCACCAATAATCCCCTTCAAGAACAAAACCGATAAAACCGGCAAAAAAAGAAAATCAAATAGTTCAATTTTTAGCACTCTT
>NW_020955967.1:213938-272939 GCF_003031625.1 Empidonax traillii | reverse complement strand
GGAAAGACAAAATTCCTTTCTAAAATCAGAACTATGACAAGGATTTTGACATTTTATCTTGGATCGTAATTTGCCCTGAGTGTTTTTTCCACTGCATGTAGTATTCTAGGGATTGCTGTGTTCTTATTATTGCATCATTGTTTTTTGTTGGATTTTTTGAGTCTACCTGAAGCAATAGATGCCTTAATCTTTTCTGAATATAATGTGAAACTTTGTAGTCACATAGCACCTGTACTCCTGACTCCTCATAACTATCAGTACCGGCTAATGCTGCTGAGATGGAAGTTTTTCAGGATGTTGTCAAAGAGAGAAGCGTGCTGTGGATGGAACTTTTCCTATGTTCAGAGGTGTTTCTAGTGGAAATACAGTCTTGTTTTATCTTGATGTATCACTTTCGATATAATAATTAAACAATATTCCTTAACTCTGCATCTCCTTTTAGATGTTTTCAGTGGGGGTAATTTCACCTTATAAATTTACAGAAACACTAAATTTGATTTTATTAAGTATATCCAGTAATTTATTTCCTCTTGGAAATAAATAAAAGCACTTGGCTCTTGGGTAGAATTTGTCTGTATTGTCTGGGGCTGTTATCAACACAATCTCGATTTTATCTAATTATATTAACTGAAATATATTTTATACTTAAATATTTTGTATACAAGATACTTGGTTTTCAAAGCTTTTAAATTGTTACGGGTTTTTCGATATCTTTGTTATTTTAATAGCTTTTTATGGCAGATGCCAAAGCAACAGTGCCTTTTTATCATTATAGTGGGGGTTTTTGGCTTGCAAGTTTGTTTTTGGAGTTAGTAGTAAATACATATGCTTTCTTACAGAGCTTGGGCATATCTGGATATTTAAGCTCCCCCACTGTTTTAAGAGAAATATAAGGCACAGCTTGACAGAAATAAGCTCCACAAAATGTTGGGGTTTTTTAAAGAACAAAACCAGCAGACTACTAGCATGTTTCTGTGGTTTCTTTTGTAGTAACCCTTGGGTCAGGAAACAATATTTCATAATGTCGTTGCATTCTGTTTGCATTTCTGTTACCTGTCTTAGAGTATCCCTGAGAAGTGAGTCATTCTTGCCCTTGAAGGAATTAGTGTCAGTAATTAGGCAAGTATCATGTAATTATTCTGTAACTGCATTTGAGAACAATAGTTCAGTTTGGAAGGGATCTTGGTATGTCTACAGCCTTCTTCTTAAAGCAGGTTCAATGCTGAATTTCAGTCTAAACTCTGACCTTTCTCTAAACTTTAATTTATCTAGCCGTGAAAATATCCAAGAGCAGCAACTGCACAAACTCTTGGGGCAACCTGTTCCATGGCTTGAGTGACCTTGAGGTGAAAATTGCTCTTGTGTATGTTTGTGCTGTCTCTCATCAGATTAGAGCTGCTGTCAGCATACCCTTCCAACCATGCATGACTGTGAAGAGCCTGTCTGTCATTTTTGCCATGTCATGTGTGTTGAAGGGCTGTTCTTAGGTTTCCCTGAAGTTAACTTTCTCCCAGGCTGTCCAGTTTCAGTTCTCTCCCCCTCCTGGCAGATCTCCAGCCCCAAACCATCTTGTTGAACAGGCTTTAATGATGTCTGTCTTGTGTCAGAGAGCCCAGAACTGGACGGCTGGACACAGTTTTCTAGATGTGATCTGGTAAGTGCTACCTTTCTTACTCCTCTCAGCTGTGCCCTCTGTGCTGTCAGCCTTCCTTAGGGCACACTGCTGACATGGAGCGGGGCATCAGGTCCTTTTCCAGGGGAGCTGCCCCCCAGCCAGGTGGTTCCCAGACTGTGTCATATTGAGAAACTTTACTCCATCCCAGCTGCAAGGCTGGTTTTTAGACATTCAGATGATCCTTTCTGAAAGAAGGAAGAAAAACCTCAGGTTCTCTTGGGTCAAAACCAGTTGGACATGAATTTTCTTCCTTATAGTCCCAAGCAGTGCAATTTTTTGCAATTTTAGTTTAGTAATAGCTTGGGGGAAAAAAAAAATCTACCTTTTAAAAGCTCAGAAATCAGTTTTCTGTGTTGTTTTGTTGTGTTACCTGTGTACAGACCCTAATTAATCTTGTTGAGTATGCTTGGAAACTGTTCACATTGCATACATGAATTGGGATTAAAAATTACATTTAAGATTCCAAGAGTTCACCCACTGAACTTTTGCAGAACATTTGGTTCTTAATACGTTGAGAGAGCCTAAAGAGAGAAACCCTCCACACATTTCCCATGAGAAACTTTTAATTTCTGGAGGAAATAAGGATTTTGGCAAAGATTTAGAAGTGGTAACTTACAACTAACATAGAGCATTCCACGAAACACCCACACAACTTAGCAGAATATAGCCCACTGGTTTTAAGTTACCCAAAAGAGACTAAGGGTACAGAAAGAAAGAGATAAGAGAAGAAACAGGAATAAATAGCTAGAGAGAGAAAAGATATTAGGAAAAGATATAAGTGAAAGATAACTACTATCAAAGAATCCTATGGAAGGCCCTTCCTTCCCCTGCCCTGAGTTGGTTCTGACTCAAAAATAAAACACTACTTTTACTGATCCAGTGTCTCACACCATCGCACTATAGTTTCTTCAGCTACAAAAATACGGAGCTATGAAGTTTTATCTTCCAGTAGCAAAAATCTGGGGTCAAGTCCGATGCTTTAAATTTATTTTCTGTTTATTTCTGTGAATGTAGAGCCTGCTGTCCTATACACTGGAAGAACTGAGTGGAGATCATTCCTTTACTTTTGGCTCCCAAGGAATTCCAGCCGGCATTCAACTCACAACTTTTGACTCCAAAATCTCTGGGTGATTTTGCACTGGAGCAAGTATGGACTTGTTACTGTTTTTCAGGGAGCAGGATGGCAGTTAAACCTACCAGTTTTAACTACATTTAATGATGCTATAATAAGGTACAAAATAATTCCTTCTCAAAAGAGATTTTATTAATGTATATGTGATAGATGCACAGTTTTAATACTAAGAAACATGAGTTAGTTTGATGTTTGATGCCAGGGTTCTCAGTCATGTATCAGATCTTGGAGACAATAGCCCTACATGCAAATGAAGAGCATTTTGTGTCATTTTATATCCTCCAAGAACATGAGCAGTTCTTCAGAAACACCAGCTTTACAGACTGCTGTCCTTGCTAATTTGGTGAGACTAGAGACAAGTAGAGTCCCCATCTGGACTTTGCCTTGTGAGCCTGTTTGTAACATTGCTGCACTAGAAGTCGGTACTAAAGCCTTGTCATCTACACAGTAAGCATTAAACTTTTGGTATGTGTGTCTGTAAAAGTCTTCTTTTACTCAACTCTAGGCTGAGTACAATCCATTTTCCATATACATATTATTGTATAGATAGATGTTATTTTTCTGTGTGGTTATCCATGCCTTTCTCTTGGAGATGAACACCCCATCCATGCAGAGCAAGTGAACATGTCAGTATTCTCAAGGTGAGGGTGAAGTAGTTGATCACTCGACAGTAAAGACTGAAGAACAAAGTTGCCTATGCTTGTAGAGATTGTGCTTTTCATGTAAATCTGTTTTAAATATTGGTTCCTGTAGGTTTGTTTACTGCTCAGGGTGAGTGAAGGGGGCATAGCATGGCCAGTGGAAAAAAGAAAAGGAGAGACTGAATGTGAAACAACCAGAAATGTAAATTCAGTGTCAGAAGTCTCTTTTTATGGGGACTCCACACTTTTCAAAACAAGATCTTAAGGCTGAAATGAATTCTACATAGAGAAGAATGTCATTTCAGAAACATGGTTCTGAAGTTCAATTTCTGAAGTTGTTGCATGTAATTGGAGATGATACTGCATACAGAAAACACAGTGCATTGATTATGGTAGGATACTTCTTAAGGGCAGTACAATAATAACTGTCAACTTCAGTTTGTCAGTACATCAGGGGAATTGTGGCACACTGACGTTTGTAGCAGCCTCCTGTAGGGGCAGAATTACACGAAAATCAATGACAGGTGTATCAAGGTGTAGGTGACTGAAAGGTAGGTTCTGCATGTTGCAAAAAGTGAGGTGCATTAAATAGTTGTTTGAGAATTCAGCTAAGAATCAAAGGGAGCTTTAAATACACTCTCTTCCCAATCACCTGAAATTGTACACTGTTACACTTAGACTGTGATTACATGTAGACTTCTAAGTTATTCTCACTCAGCTGGATGGATAAAATGGTTTGATAATACTTATTCCCAAACACAGGTGTACAAGTTCTTTTTTTGATTTGATTGCTAAATGAGGATATCCTGGGGTGAACTCTTGCAACTTTGCTGTAGTAGCTTCCACTAGGGCAGAACTGACCCTTCTTTTCTTGGAGGTAAATTTCTCTAGCATTTGTGAAATATTTGACTGAACTGGGCTCTGCTGTTACTGTGTCAAGGTAATGTATTTGCCCTCTTAATTTTGTTGGAAATAATCTGCTGGAGGTTCAGATGAATGTAAATCTGGGCAGCCAGCTCCTTTTCATCTGCAGAAAAGATAATCATCGAACAGAACTCAAACTATTAATTAAGACTTTCTCTTCATTTGGCCAGAGGGGCTAACAGTTTTCAGTGTTCAGAATCTTCTTTTACTTTATTTCTAAGAAATTTCTGGTTTTTTTCTGCGCTAGTCACTGCCATATCAGACCTTTGCCATTGCTTCTTCCCTTGTTTTATTTATTAAAACACTATAAAATTATTATCTTGTAATATTACTCACACTCTGCATATGCTCTTTGTACTTTTGTGTTGTCTCCTTTTGCCTGACCTTAAGTTGGGTGATTCATCCTTACCTAAAGGCACCAGCTCATTGAACTTTGCCTCCCTCCCTCGTGTGACAGGGTGGATGTCTGTTGGGTTCCAAATAATTTCTACAATAAAGGAGTAATTGTGCCATAGTCTTAAGCTGACTCCATGGTTGCTGTCCAGGTGGTTTTGTGAGATTGCTGGGGCTTTGCTTTGGTTTGGTTTGGTTTTGTTCCCCACCCTTGTACCCCTTTTTAGTCCATCATGCCCAGGAGTAGGTCCCTGAAAGCTTCTTGTAATGTGTATGCCTCAAATTTCATTTTAACTTACCTGTATTTTTATGTAACAACTAGCTTTTCGGAAACTGGATAGTAGGAGGTATGTAGGATATCTTATTACTGTCATCGTGTTGTTCTGTCCTCAAGCTTCCCTCAACTTGTATAATCCTCTGTCACTGCTCTGTTGTTTTTTTGAGAGTGGCTTTCATTTAATGGAGTGTGTAAAATATGGTGTATCCTGTCCTTGATGAGGACATATGTATGTTACTGCTGTGCAACTAATATAAGTAAATGCAGTCCTCGTCTAACTTCTGCTCAGATGTCCAAGGATATATTTGAGAACTGTTAATTTAGTAACTAGTGATATGCCCAAGCAGGGAGCAGGAGGAGTACCAGCTTTCTGATACTGTTCACCTGAACTGTGACATCTGCAGTGCAGAAATACAAATGGGGAAAAAGTAATGATGGAATTGGAACAGTCTAAAGTGCTGTAATAAGGCTGTTTTTAATTGGCCAGTGACAAATTATAACTCTATTTTAGATCAGTACGCAGCAAAGTCAGATTAGTTTTGCTCTCATTGTTTCTTGTGGTCAGTTCAGATGATAAATTTGCTCCATGGTTGATAGTTGGAATGAGATAGAAAATGTAAGCCCCATGAAGCCTGAGGAAGTGGCTAAAACGTTTATTATCTTAGTTGCCTGTTGGTGAGACTGTGAAAGGCCTTGTGAAAAGTTGTGTGTTTTTGTTTTTGGTTTTTTTTTCTTCTTTTATCAGGAAAAGAGGCCTTTAAATCTTCATTCCACTTATGTGATAAGGTATCTCCTCAAGCTTTTTAGACCATATTAAAAATACCTGGCCTAAATCATACATGTTGTGAATCATGGCTTTTGGGACAGCTCCAGATAGAACAAAAGCAACAGGATAGCTGGGCTTAGCCAAGCTTTAGCAACCTTGCTTGGCTCTTAATCTCTTACCTTGACATGGTTCCCAGGCAAAACAAAGACGTGATCTATAGTGTGCTCTGCAACTTAGATATGACAGGATTTTGGTTTCATTACCGTCAATGTGAATTGTTTTATGGAGTATAGGCATTATCACACTTGTGGAAACCATGATTATTCAAAGTGGAATGAAGTCTTTTCTGTATAGGATATTAAACAGTAGAGCCATTCACCTCTGGAACCAAAAGGAACAGTGTCCTCTGAAGTACTTAATTCAGGATTAACTGCCTTTGTGTATAACATAACTGATTTAACTTCTAGCTGTATATTTCCTGAGGGAAGCCTTAGGTGAATTGTCTGGTTTGTGTTATTTAGGTGGTGAGACTGATGATCTGGGGCTCTTGTGCAACCTCAGCCCATCAGACTGTGAGCCAGTGCAATCTCTGTACTGTTAGATGAGGGTGCTGCCTGCCTGTGCTGCAGCTTTTGTGTTTACTGAAGGGTTTAGGACTTCATTTCCAGAGATATCTGGAGTCATCTTGATTTCTAAATTCACCCATTTAATAAATTAATTGACTACGTTTTTTAAAAGTTTTGGTGATCTTCCCAAGCAGTCTACCTCTTTATTGCATTTGACAAGATAAAAGTTGGTTTACTAACATAAAAGATACTGAATTTCTGATACTGAAAGAGCTTTTTACACAGTCTCATTGTGACTATTGGCAAGGCAAACCTGGTAGATCTACCAAAACAAAGAAGAAAACAGAGTAAGAAAAAGGCTTTATTGTATTCAACCAGAAATAATGCTTGACTTTCAGATATCTTATTAGAGACCTAAACAGAAAAGTTAGAAATTACCTGTTTAGTATTCCAGTCTTGTTGGACACATTTTAAAACCTAAACTAGTTAATGTGGTGAATAAAAACAGGACCAATGTGACCTAAGAATTATTGAGGTGAAATTTTGAACCCCTGGCTTAGAAAATTGATCCAGTGAAATTGGATTAAGTGTGATAGGAATGAAAACAGTGAAGTCTCAACTCCTGCAAATGTCTTACTTTTAGGAGAGAGTTGGGGGAGCTGCTGTAAGAGCCAAACAGAAATGGGCTTTAATATATTGCATTGCATGTGGAAAGTTAGTGTATCTTTGGCATTGATATTGAAATATAGAAACTGGAGGTAATTTCTTCTATGCAGCTGTGCAATACTCAAATGTTCAGAGTAACAAAGGTAGAGCAGTTCTCCTTCTGTATTAAATAAGTAGCATTTTTTCCTGCCTGCTGCAGATTTATGCAATTCACACCCTAAAAACAAAATTTGGGCTGGATCTCCACTAGGCAGAAGCTCCTTTTTTAGGAGCTTCTTTCTTCTTTCCTGCTGCTTTTCTTCTGCTTTCTAGTACTTTTCCATATATTTGTGCACATACACATTGTCCAGATGTTGTTCTACTGCATTTTTGGGTATAGTTTTGGAGTAGTGACAAGCACCCAACATTAAGAGAGTTGCTTGCTTTACAAATTCTTCTCTGTGTTTACAAAAATTTGTCTTTTTTATTTTATTTATTTATTTTCTTTCTGATGATACACTGTGTTCTGGCTGATGAAAGCAAAGCTAAGATGGAGTAGGATAAATTACAGAGGCGTAAATGCTTATCAGTATGGCTTGTACCTTGAAAAAATGATGAATCTTATCTCAGGGACAAAGAAAACAGTTTTCTACTAATTTCTAAAATTACTAATTCCTAAAATGCTTAAACTACTAATGCTAATTTTAAAAATATATGGAATTGCACTATCACTACACTGAATTGTCTGTTTTTGTATTCTACATTTCATATAGAAACAACATCACATCTCTCAAGCCAAGAGATCTGGGCACTGAGCTGAAGCTTTTTGGGTTGCTTTTATTCTGGACAAGTGTCTGTGGTGTGTGCTGTTCCCAGAAGTGAGACTCCTGAAGTACTAAATGAACAATTGCTTTAAAAATGTGGTCTGTGGGCAAGTCTGGAGTGACCATGTTTTCTTCCTCGTTTGCCATCTCTGGGAGCTAAAACTGAAAATTAATGAGAAGCCATTGTGCCTCTAGTCTACACTTGGGAGAGCAGTTTTTAGGAAGTGAACTTCCAGTTTGTTTTAAACAGGATAAAGGAAAGGGAAAGTGTGTTAGTGCAGGCCCTTTCCTACTTTAGTTTGTTCATTTGTACATTTTTTTATTAGATTTACTAAGTCAGTTGCAATAACCACAGTCTGCAGTTACTCAGAGATTAGAAACAAAAATGTTTTATCCCGTTGGTGAAATCTTCAGCAATGGATTCCATCACCACAGGTCCTAGGAACAAAACTGAAAAGCTGCTCTGATGTCTGGTTTGTAAACTGCTTAGTTACATCTTTTGGATTTCCAGCATTTGTTTTAATGAACAAAGGAAGTAGTTTGTGTTAGTGATGAAATGGCAAGTCATGTAAGACTAACTGTAGCACGGCATGTTGTTGTCTACCTTGAAGTTTTTATTCAAAAGGTGTGTTTAGTGACAAAGGTAATGCTATAACATGAAAATGCTGAACATTTGTCTTTATAGAAAGGGACCCTTATGAACTCTTTTTAATTTCCTGCTCTAACTCTCACAAAACCAAAAAAAAAAATCAGTTCTTGCAGAGCCTCCAGTCGAAGCGATGTATGAAAATGGAAATTAAAACCTTCAGCAGCTTATGTGCTCTGTAGACTGATTTGAGAAGCCAGAAGCAATTATCTATCCAAGCATAAACGTCTTCAGGAAGAGATCCTGTTTCCAAAGTGGTGCTGCAAGTGAATAGTGCTTGTGGGAGCGTAGGCAGAAGGTTTATGACAATAGTTTGCTTATGCTAAGGACACGGGCACCTTTATTGGGGTCTTTCGGGCTTAAAGTCCCTGGTGACTTGTTTTTAATCTCAACATTCTGATAAGGTGTCAGTGATCCACCATTTCATCTGTGTCAGCATTGCTGTCCTGTTGCTATTTTTCAGGTGGTGAAAACGGTGTGTGATTTTAGCATTGCTCCAAGCTGCACTCAGAGTTCATTTGGGAGAGCTTCTCTTCCCATCCCCCTGGAAGTTACTGTGGTTCCCTCCTGCATTTTGTTGGTGGAGAGACTGTTATTCACAAACTAAAAGACAAGTTTTCTGCACATTCCATATTTTACCTGTGGGGAACTGAGGTTGTGTTTTTCACATAAGACACATAAATGCTGTACTTTTTTTTAGAGGCAGAATCATAAACCATCAAGACAGATCTTATGCCAGATGATACAGCCAATAAATGCTTTTGCTGCAGATTTTTGTAGATCTGAAGTATGGATAAAATAAAGTTTTATGAAACATACTGAAGAGTCTACAGTGAAAGGATGCCCAAAAATGATGGGGCAAGCCCTGTGTTTAGCACAAACCAAATTAAAAAAGGAAAAAGAGTAGTTAGTTCTAACCCCTTACTGGGCCTGGCTGGAGCAGTATCCTGCCACCCACTTGTAACATCTGCTGTTTTAAAAGTCAGTGGTTTTGTTTAAAGGATTCTGCCTGAAATCAGACTTATTTTAAATGAGCCTTTAGACTTTATTACGTGTGTGCTGTGGGGCTTTGTGAGCTGTACTTGGTAAAAAGATTGTTTCATATCAAACTACCAAAATCTTAACTGGCATTGGTGGATTTTGAGCTACTTTTGATTATATTTTCATTTGTTTTCTTGTTTTAAAGAGAATTCCAAATGATCCTATTATCAGGTATTTTTAAAACAACCTGTCCACTTTTTTTTCCAATTCTAAATTTGTTTTGCCTATTGGACTTTTTTTTTTTTCTTCTTTCTGGAGAATAAGATATTTTAAGCTTTTATGTTTGTACTTTTGAGACAGAATTCTAGTTGTTTTTTTGTTTGTTTAATCTCCTGTGGAAATGATGAAGGTATCTGTCATGGTTTTGCTTGTTCTGGGAAATGAAGCAGGAATTTTCCCTTCCCTCTGTCCACTTCATGAAAGGGATGTTGAATGGGCAGGTTGCCTGTGCCTTGGGCAATGGACTAACACAAAAGAAGTGGCTAGCAGAGTCACATTCCAAGTTGATGGCCCTCAAGAGTCTGTGGAGAGGGGTGAGGAGTTTTCTTTACTTTTTTCTCTTCTCCTGGGAAAGGGCACTCACTTTGTTGTTGCCTGAGCTGGGACAAGGTCTGGGTGGCAGGAGATCTGAGGTTGCTTTGTTCTCAACCTGGATGCCCTGCAGGTTTGGGCTTTTTTTTTCTTTTTACCTGAGCCCTGTTTTCTACCCAGCCTGGAACCTGCTTGGACTTTCGTTGGAGAGGAACTATTTGGGATGGAGGTCATCTTCTTTCCCTCCTCCGTTCCCGTGGGTTTTTTTGGCAACAGTTCTTATCCACATCAAAGGAGAGGGGAAGCCATATGGTCCAGCTGCAGACAGAGTGAGTTCCCATTGGGAAGAACTTTTTTTCCTTTCCCTCCTTTTTCCCCTTTCCTGGTGAGGGGGAGGGAAGACCTCCATTTTCGGCTTCACCAGCACACCTGGGGACCCCCCCATGAGGTGACTACTAGTGATCCAACAGCGCCCCCGGCTGACTGTGGTTAGAATTGTGCTAAAGGGCAAACTGAACTGTTTACCTTTTTTTTTAAAGGGGATTATTTTTGGGTATAGGATTATGGTTTGGTTGTTTTATTTGTGTTCTTTTGTTGTTCTGCCAATATACATATATCTTTATTTTTAAATTTATTTTTCCTTTTTCCACACTTTCTCAATTGGAACCTCTTAATTTCAGATTTACAGTTGCTTAGAGGAAGGACTTAGGGTCTTCCTCATTACCTATCCTCAGCAAAACACTTATGTCTCATTAACGTGAGACATTTTTTGGGGCCCAACATGAGACCTGAGAGAGGAAAAATGGAAAAGGAATAAGTGTCCTTGTGTGATTTATACATGTTTTTGAACCTGTAGACACCATGATGTTTGGGGTCGTTGCTTTCCTCTGGCATATAACCATGCCAAGATATATATCCCACCTGTCAATGTATTTCAACTTGGATATTAAGACCCTCATTTCAATAAGTACCTTTGAGTTTTTGCATTGGGTTTATGACACGGCAAGCTCAGCACCTGTGATTTCTGTCCAGGGTATGTTCTCGAGGATACACTACTGCTCTAACCTAAGCTGTCTCCTCTGTTCCTTTAAGGATAATGGCACCCAGTCCTATGGAGAAATGTGTGTGGGGGGGTATATCTACCCAACCCTTCATGTGTTTTCCCTTTGGATCCAATACAATGGCCTCTGGGAGGTTTAAATTCTCCTTGGATGTCAGAGACATTTTACTTTTTGGGCTTTTTGTGCAAGTTTGTGCTGTTATGGTATATCTAATATACAAAGCTAGGGCCAAGAATTATCGAGAACATGCCCAGAAGCCAGCCCCAGGGGTGGAAAACCTCGCGTGGCATGGGTTATTGGGAGGATAGGGGTAAATTCCTAGAAAGTTGTTCAGCTCCTACAACATGGAGGCTCACTCTCAAAGAACACCTAAACCCTACAAAGATAATGACAGCCATGAGGGAGAGAGGTTATGATAGACCCATGGAGAGGCAACTGGCAGCTGCATGTGGGGCTTTGACAGTTGCCTACTGGAAACCACTCAGTATGGTGAAGCACTTCCAGGGAAAAGGAAAAGATGAAAACAAGATGCCTGATGATACCGGGGTGACTCAGGATAAGGCCAATACCAAGGGACAGAACAAACCAATGAAGGTTTCCCCTATCCAAAAGACTAAATTGGCCCACCTGGTTGATGATGATGGGGAGGCAGGACCCTCAGAGACAGCTAGCCTGGAGCCAGAAATCATCACTAGGTCCTTATCCTTACCTATAACAACCTCTAGAGCTTACGGGTGGACGTTATTTGTAACCCAAATGAGCCTATTCTAGCTTGGACGATCCGAGTTTGGGACTCCACGGGTGATGCCATAAGTCTTGATGGCGATGAAGCAAGGTTCTTGAGGTCTATTGCCCAGGATGTGGGTATCGAGGAGACGTTTGTGAGAGAATCAAAGCCCCTGTCTCTCTGGGCACAGCTGTTGGATGGTGTGAGGGAGAGGTTTGTTTACAGAGATTCCTTGCAGGCAAACCATTATACAAAGGGCTAGAAGACCATAGAGGAGGGGATCCAACGCCTGAGGGAAATGGCACTGTTGGAGATACTGTTTGGAAGGGATGGGCAACCCACCAATGATTCTGACAAGGTTAAATGTACGCCACAGATGTGGTGGAGCTTCACACGTATGGGGCCGTCTGCACACACCAGTTGTCTGACATCATTGCAGGCTGGGGAGAAGCGAGAGCCAGTGGTGTCTAAAAACAAATACACTTTGGTTGTATGACAGTGTGATCCAAGGACCACTACAGGCCCGCGTTTACACGGTAGAGACATTGATTAATGACCTAAAGACAATAACTACAGAAATGAAAGATAAACAGGAGAAACTGAAAGAGACGATTGAGGGAAAAAGTTTCCTTATGGCACCAGTGAGAACCAGATGCTCCACAGCTAGAGAGAGTGGACAGACCTCATGAACTGAGTTATGGTATTTCCTATCTGACAGTCATAGTTCTGATTTTAGCAAGGAATTTTTCTTTCCCTTTCCCCTGCCGTGTGTGCCCTGTGTATAGGCCATCAGGTAGCTATCAGGTGAACAAAAGAATTGGTGGGTCCACTAATGGCCAAGAGATTAGTCTCCTAGGAAATAGGCAGATGAAGGAGCTAAAGTCTTACTTTTTTCTCTCATCTCCAGGGCAACAGGGGAGGAGGAATTTTGGTGGGCTGGGGGTGTGGCTGGCACACAGGTGGGGAGGAGAGGCTGGTGTGCCGGTGGGTCAGGACCTGCTGTGAGCTGCAGACGCTGCCTGTTTTTTTCTTCCTGTTGGAGGACCCAAAGGAATGGCCTGAAGCTGTGTCAGGGGAGGTTTCGGTTGGATATTGGAAAAAGGTTCTTTACCCAGAGGATGGTTGGGCACTGGAACAGGCTCCCTAGGAAAGTGGTCACAGCACCAAGCCTGACAGAGTTCAAACTGTTTGTATGATACTCTCAGGCATATGGTGTTGCTCTTGGGGATGGTCCTGTGCAGGACTAGGAGTTGGGCTTGATGATCCTTGTGGGTCCCTTCCAACTTGGCATATTCTGTGATTCTGTGAGGGGAGCTTGCTGCTGCTCTCTGCTCAGTTGTTGCTGGCTGCAGGCCCTGCTTAAAGCGAACTCTAACCAGCTGAAGATCGTGAGTTTTCTTCCATTGGGAGAACTTTCTATTTGATTGCTGATTTTTTTTTTCTTTCCCTTCCCCCTCCCCCCCGTCCTAGTGTGGAAAGGGGAACCAAGGGGTTTTGTTGTTGTTGTTGTTTTGTTGAGTTTTTTTTCCTCCAACATACCCTGGTGGGTCTTGTTTTTTTCCCCCATCCTATGTGGCAGCAACCAGGGATCCCACAGCGCCACCTGGTGACAGACACTGGACATTACAAGTTCTGCACCTCTAGTGATCCAACAGTGCCACCTGGTGGCTACTACAGGACACTACAAGTTTTGCATCTCTAGTGACCCAACAGTGCCTCCTATTGACTGTGGTTGGAATTGCACCAAGGGGCGCAAAAATTGAACTGTTTACTCTTCCTTTTGCCAGTTTATTGGTTTGTTCTTGAAGGGGATTATTTGTGGGTATAGGAGTGTTGTTTGGTTGTTTTACTTGGTTTTTTTGGTGTTTCTATAAATGCATACATACTTTTAATAAAGGGCTGTTATCTTTCCTTTTCCATAATTTGTTCTTCTCCTTCAATCAGAACCTTTTAATTTTGGATTTATAATTGCTTAGAGAGAAAAGCTTGGGTCTTTTTCTCCTAACTAATGCTCAGCAAAAGACCCTTGTCTCATTTAAACTGGGACACTGATCATGGAGAGGACATGGGACGGTGGGACAGGTGACCTACCCATGCCCTGGCAATCCGAGTACAAGAGTTGAAAGAGAGAGAAAAAAAGGAAAGTCCATGAAAGTGAGTGCAGTACTGGTATCCCGTGGGCAGGGATCTGACCTGCTAGAAGGTATCTCCCACCAGTATTCACAGAAGGAAAACTGTGATGAGCAGGACAAAGACCAGTACTAGAGGGGCCCTGCCTCTAGCCAGGAAGAGGCACGGGACAACCGTGTCTATTGGTCTGTGTGGATCCGATGGCCTGGCACATCAGACCCACAAGAATATAAGGCTTTGGTTGACACTGGCGCTCAATGCACGTTAATGCCCTCAGGACATGTGGGACCAGAAACTATTTCCATTTGTGGGGTGACAGGAGGGTCTCAACAGTTGACCATGTTGGAAGCTGAAGTGAGCTTGACCAGGAAGGAGTGGCAGAAACACCCCATTGTGACTGGTCCAGATGCCCCATGTATCCTGGGCATTGACTACTTTAGGAATGGGTATTTCAAAGACTCCAAGGGACATAGATGGGTTTTTGGAATAGGTGCTGTGGAGACAGAGGCAGCTAAGCAGTTAAATTCACCACCTGGCCTCTCGGAGAACCCTTCTGCTGTGGGACTGTTGAAGGTTGAGGAACAGCGAGTGCCAATTGCCACTACAGTAGTACATCGCTGGCAGTATGGAACGAACTGAGACTCTGTGATCCCCATCCATAAGATGATCTGTGAGCTGGAGGGCCAAGGAGTGATCACCAAGATCCATTCACCCTCCCACAACCCTATCTGACCTGTGCATAAGTCTGATGGAGAATGGAGATTGACTGTGGACTATCATGGCCTGAATGAAGCCACCCCGCCGCTGAGTGCCGCTGTTCCAGACATGTTGGAGCTCCAGTAGGAGCTGGAGTCTAAGGCAGTGAAGTGGTACGCCACTACTGACATTGCAAATGCGTTCTTCTCCATTCCCTCGGCAGCAGAGTGCAGGTCACTGTTTGTTTTCACGTGGAGGGGCGTGCAGTACACATGGAACCGACTGCCCCAGGGGTGGAAACACAGACCCACCATCTGCCACGGACTGATCCAGGCTACGCTAGAGAAAGGGGAAGACCCCGAACACCTGCAGTACATTGATGACATCATTGTATGGGGGGACACAGCAGAAGAGGTTTCCGAGAAAAGAAAGATCATCCAGATTCTCCTGGGAGCTGAGTTTGCCATCAAAAAGAGTACGGTCAAGAGACCTGCCCAAAAGTTCCAGTTCCTGGGGGTAAAGTGGCAAGATGAACATTGTCAGATCTAGACTGAAGTCATCAATAAGATCACAGCAATGGCCCCACCAACTAGCAAGAAGGAAACACAAGCTTATCTGGGTACCATAAGCTTTTGGAGAAGGCACACCCCCGAGAAGGCACAGCCAAATCGTAAACCCTCTCTATCTGGTAACCCGCAAGAACAATGATTTCCAATGGGTCCCTGAACAACAGCGAGCATTTGAACAGATTAAGCAGGAGATGCCCACACTGTAGGGCCAGTCAGGACAGGACCAGAAGTGAAGAATGTACTCTACTCTGTATCTGGGGATAAGGGCCTTTCCTGGAGCCTCTGGCAGAAGGTGCCTGGTGAGACCCGAGACTTCCCACTTGGATTCTGGAGCCAAAGCTACAAAAGATCGGAAGCCAATTACACTCCAACAGAAAAGGAGATCCTAGCAGTTTATGAAGGATTACAAGCTGCCTCAGAGGTGACTGCCACAGAAGAACAGCTCCTCCTGGCACCTGCACCAGTGGTGATGAGTTGGATGTTGAAAGGGAAGACGCTCTCCACACATCATGCCACTGATGCTACATGGAGTAAGTGGATTGTCCTGATCACGCAGCGCGCCCACACTGGAAACCCAAATCGCCCTGGGATCCTAGAAATTCTCATGAACTGGCCGGAAGGTGAGAACTATAGTCTAGAAGAGGAAGAGGAAGGGGAGCAGGTGGTATGGGCAGAGGAAGCCCCAGCATACAACCAACCACCAGAAGAAGAAATACGCTATGCACTGCCGCACTGTAGGGATGAAACATAAATGGAAAGCAGCTGTATGGAGTCCCACATGATGAGCTGCAGAAGCTACAGAAGGAGAAGGTGAATCGAGTCAATTCTCAGAGCTCCAGTTAGCATTGGACATTGCTGAATGAGAGAAGTGGCCAAAACTTTACCTCTACACGGACTCGTGGGTGGTGGCCAATGCCCTGTGGGGGTGGTTGGGTTGGACAGATGGAAGAAGGCCAATTGGAAATGTAGGGGAAAACCCATCTGGGCCACTGATATATGGCAAAACATTGCTACCTGGGTAGAGAAACTGATTGTGAGAATCTGCCACGTAGATGCCCATGTGCCCAAAAATCGATCCAATGAGGAGCATCGCAACAATGAACAGGCAGACCAAGCTGCAAAAGTCGAGGTGTCAATCAAGATGGCCCTGCCCAATCAGAGTCCCTTCACACTGTAGATAGAGACAAAGTCCCAGTGATTCACATGAGGGGTATGTTAGGTAAAACAGTTTGGGTTAACCCAAATGGATTTGCAAAGGCAAATCCATTTGTGGGATTGTTTTTGCCCAAGGACCCCGTTGCACAGGGTGGGTGATGCAGGAAGATGGAGAAACTCGGTGCAGACCTCAAGATATCTTCAGGTGAACAGAGCATAACTCTGTATCTGTATTTGTACCTACATATATGTGAATGTGTATATAGTTTAGAATAATGTATGGAGTTCAAAAAGTTTAATTTGATTGAGTGTGGAGGCATGGGAGAGGAAAAATTAGGGGTGGGTAATGTTGTGGTTTTGCTTGTTCTGGGAAACTAAGCAGGAATTTTCCCTTCCCCCTCCCCACTTGTGTCTCATTAAACTGAGACAGTATCTTATCCTTTTCTTTATTGTAGTTACATACTCCTTGCCTTCTCTCTGCCTTCTCCATGCCTGGTAAGATAATAAGGACATGGTCTATTCTTCCTTATCAAAATCATTAGTAAAAAGACTCAATCCTAGCAGTAATCTTGTGAAAACCTAATTGTGTGTATGTTCTTTCATTATGGGAGCACAAATATTAGTAATTTTGTCATTGTTTAAATTTCACCAGCTCTATAAGTTTACATGATTTGTAAAAATAGCAACCAAACAAAACTGGTTATATATTTAGCTTATTATCCAGAACAAGGTCAAGAGGATTACTATTACTATAAAGACACATCAAATGGCCTTAGAAGAGGATTTTTCTAGTTCTTATATTTTGCTGCAAAGACTTGATTATAGTGGTCCATTATACAGGAACATTTCATGAATGTGTACTGTCAGCACGGAGTGTTGGTGGGGCATGTTCATTTTATTCTTTCCATATTTTGCTTTACATTGTGTTTTTTAGTCTTAAAATCATTCTCCCCTTGATAAATAAGCAATACTGGGAGGAGGGAAAAAAGGTTAGTGTAAGGGTAATGTTCAGCTTCTATCTGGGATATGTGCTAGTTGAATTAAAAAATGCTTATAGATGTAACATAACAAAAAAACTTACTAGGAAAAAGCCTCTGTAGCTAATTAACTGACTGAAAAAAGTATCTATAGAAGTAATCACTTAAGGATCCTGTATTTGTATCTTCAGTTTGTCTTTCCTGGGAAAGATGAACTTTACACTTTTCTTGTGAATATAGTTCTGTTTTTACGCCAAACTGATTTAGCAATATCAGTCTGCTGGTTTTATATGGATGCAGTATGTGTTACATCCCATGTCTCTAATCCTAAAGATACCTGTTGGCCTTGCAGAACCTCCCACTTTTACATGACAGAAGCTTATAATACCTCTCAGTGAAGGTACTCCATAATAAGCTCTTGATGTTAAAGAGTTTAAACTCAAAACTGAAGTGGTGATGTTTGCTGTACTGGTAAGTGCATGCCTGAAGTGTGTGTAAGTAAAAACCTCCTTGTAATAATATCCTGCAAACTTGGAACAGTATGAATTCTCCAACCAAAAAAAAAAAAAATTGTTGGGATTTTTGCTGTCCTGTTCCAGAGAGCTTTGTGAAACTATAATGGAAGTTGGCCTAAGCAACACCTCACTGATATTTCTGCTTGAGGACAGAAATAAAAGCTGAGCAAAGCTGTTGCATGGAGAACAGAAATACTGTTCCGCAATGCTGAGTAAAACATAACATTTGTTTTCTGAAACCAAAATTACTTAGTTGGGTTTTGTTTTTATTTTTGGTGCAGGTTATTAATGCTGCTTTAGCTCTTGCTGCCAAACCAAAGAGTCAAGTTGTGAAAAACAACATGGAGATGTATAGGAGTACATGGGAGAATCACATCCATGTTCTTACTGAAGCTGTGGATGATATAACAAGTATTGATGATTTTCTTGCTGTATCAGGTATGATGATTTTCAGAATCTGATTATTCCTTTATATGCTTTGAAAACTTTTCATCCCTTGTCAACAGGAAACCAGTGGAAGATTAGATTGTGTAAGGTTTTGTGAAGCCATTGCTTGTGTTTAAAATGTCCCCATGCAGTGGATATTTCTGCTCTGCACAATGCAGAGCTGGGTAGAAGTTCCTTGAGCAGATCAGGTGCATGAAGTGCAATGGGTGTGACAGGGGGCACGTTTATCCATCCTCACAAGAGGTTCATTTAGCTCTGCAGTTTGAAAATCCTCTCTGCAGCTGTGAGAAGTCTCCTTCTACAACAGGAGGTACATATGAGTGTGCAAACACCTTAAATGGGGCACCCTCCTGTTCCAGTTACCATGGAATGCACAGTAGAATTTGTGGAATTTTTCTGTGTTACAAATATTTGTCCTGCAAACTGCACTTAATGATGTCTTCAGTGAAGAGACCCTTCGTAGTAAACTGTACTTACTGAAGCAGTGAGTGTCTTCAGCATTTAAACAGAAGGTAGAAAACAATTGCTTCATTTCTTACAGTTGAAAGATCCTGGTTCTGAAGTAAGTTTCCTCCCTCATAAATAAAAATGTGGGAAAAAAAATCTGTCATCGGGTGGCTGCTCACTCGGGAGTAGACTCCTGGCTTTTTACTATATTTTACATTCTTTGGTTGAATATAGTTGAACAACATTTCACAGTCAGTAAAATCAGAACCTGTAACTCAAGGAACACTGGTGTGTAGGCCTACATCTGATGAGGTCCAGAAAAAGTAAATATTCATGTGTTTGCTTTAAACTGTGTGCAGAACATCTTTTGTAAGCTTTGGTGGAACGTTCTGGCACATGTTGATCTAATTTGTTTAAATTTTAAGTGTCAGGCTTGTTCTTAGGGGATCTACTGAGTAGATGTTTCCCTATGGCAGTGTCACCTTCTTGCATTGGGAAGACTTTTTTTTTTTAAAAATTTATTACCTTCATGTACAAAGAAGTAATGAGAAATTGTAAGTGAAAGCCACTCTTGGTCTACTCCTCAGGGTAGTAGCACCGTTACTGTGTTCTGAGGTAGCAAAACATTCATATATTACTCTGAATAGATAGAAGAGATGTCTAAATAGAAAAGGTAAAAGTATCTAAACAGGAAAGTTAAGTGTAATAGAAGATTTGATCACCCTTTTCCAGAAATTACGTAGTGATTAGGAAAGATAATGGCCACTGAGTGTTTTGTGTCCTGTTTGAGATGAAAGGAATACCAGAAGTGGTTCATAATGGGTCTGTTTTTTCTGCAGAATATAGTATTCTATGCCACATGGCAACATGGGAGAAAAATATTTTTAAAATAACATACTTCTTTCAAGATGGATACTGAGCTTTCTTGGACATGACAGCTCTTCACATTTGAGTTAGATGGCTGAGTTTGCAGCCCTGACTGACTTTACATCTTTCAGGTTGGCGAGGGAAGTGGTTAATCCTGGAGTGTATAAATTGTATTCAAAATTATGGTTCACTTTTTTTGTAAATACAGTAAACATACCTTCCCTAGTAATTCTGGTGATTCAGAACTCTAAATTGTACAACAGAATAGCCTGCTTTTCAAGTTTATTTTAAATTTCATCTCTGACCAATTGATAAGTCAGACTTTTCTTCCAGATATATAATGTAAACCACAAAATCCATATTCCCAACTTTTAAAAGGTTTGGAACTTGTTTTACAAGTAGAACAAGTAGTTCTATAGAATGGTGTTATTAAGATGAGTTATTCTGGGTCACTTTTGGCTGAGTTTCTACTGTGGGCATTTCTAAGGTACAGTGTAACTCCCTTTAATGTCACCACAAAAATGTTGCACTGAGCTAAGTAGCAAGTGGGTTAGTCCCTGTTTTTCTTGAATCCAAACTTTTATGTTTCTGCCCTTAAAACTGAGCTCCCCATGAAAAGATCTCCTTGTGCCGTTTTCCAAACCACTTTTGTGGTTGCCAGAACAGGATGTTTCTATGGACAGTTCTGCCCCACTGTGATAGATGTATTTCTCTGGTGTAGCACTGGGGGAAGGAGAATTCTGTAGCAGATGAAAAAGAGGTAAATTGGGAGCATATTGAAGGTTAGGGATTTTTGTATTCTTGTTGATTTGTCGATTTTTTTGTTCCCCCCCTTTTTGCTAGTAATCAAATGCATGTGGTAATAATGCTGTTCTTACTTTTTGAAGTGTATTAGTCTTTCCTTTTCAGATTCAGCTATCCTTATGAAATTAGATTTTTTGTTTTGCTTTGTGTTCTATTCTTGCTGTTTATTCTTATGTGATACTGTGTTCAAAGGAGAATGAGAAGTACAGAAGAAAAAAAGAATGAAATCAGGTCTTTAAAAGTGGAAAAAATGGTCTGATTGCAAAAAGCTTAAGTGGAGGTCTACTCCTCATAAGGGAGAGCAAGAGTTAATGATTTGTATAGAAAATGTCATTGCAGTTATAAATGATACTGCTGTTCGTAGATTTGTTACACCTTGTAAGAACAGAGAATCAGTCTCAGCCTATTGGTTTTGGATAGTTAATTTATGCAAGGAAGAACATGGGTATTAATCTTTACAACCTGCTGACATTAGGTTTAAAAATTACTGTCATCCATTTATCACGACGATGTGAAGTCTTCAGATTCATAAATTAAAATGTGCTGTTGCATTTGATCCATGAATTTCCAGGAAACTAGTTTTGTTATGCTTGTAATTTCGTTTATGTTGGTAAATCCTAAGTTTTATCCTCAGCTCTGCTCTCATAAACTGACTCTTTAGTGTCTCCCCCCTCACACACTTAGGCTGGAAACACAGTTTCTGATATTGATTCTTCTGTGTTATTTTAATACTCTTTTATTCAAAATTGCCTTAATAAACCTACTGGATGTAGATGGAAAATCTGAAATGTCAGCGTTTCCTTCCTTTATATGGATGTTTTCTGCTCCTAATAATGGTGTGTAATTGCAATGACATGTTAGTTGCAATTTTTAAATATTTTAATGTTATCACATGTGAGAAAACTAATAAGAGAAGACTTGGATCTTTTAGTCCCTGAGTTAACTCAATTCTTACAAGGACTGTATAGGTAAGAAAAGCATCAAAAGTGTGTTTATATATACCAAATTCTGAGGACCTATGATTTTTTTCCTTTCTGTTGTCTACTTGAAGAGCTTGCATGGCGGCAGACCCCTGTGCTGCTTTCCTGTCCTATTCTTAATGTCCTTGACCAAACTGTAATTTTTTCATCTGCTGAGCTTTCTCTCCAACCTCCCCTATGCTGTCTTGAGTTTTGGTCTGTCATATTCCTAACATCACTCTGCTGAATTCCTTATATTAGGAATATATAAGGAATATATATATTATTCCCCTTCTGCCAAAATGGAAGTTCTGTGTTTTCATAAAAACATTTCCCTGTTAATTTCTTTTCTCATCCCTCCTCATTTGTGACTAAATCCCCATCTTGAAATGTATGCAAGTGTATGCAAGTAACAGAGAGCGTTTCCTATTGTGTAGTGACATCTCTGCTCTCTTCCCTTTCACATACCTTCTTAAAATACAATTTGTCTAAAGTAATCTCCTCAACATTTTGAATTGTAATTTTTTGGAAGGTAAGTGTGTAATAGGTCATTAGATGCTGGGATTGTTTTGTCCAGTTTTTTGTCTCTCTACCAGAAATTCTGTTACTTGCCATTTATCTAATGGAGTGATATAGGGAGTGCAATGACTTACATGTCTGCTTCGGGTAAGAGTTTGTGTGACTCCCTGGTGCAGTTTCCACTGCTAAATTGATAATGGTAAATGTGGACGTGGGCAAATCAATCTGTGGTAGAATCTGGAGAATCTGCCATTTGTAGTCCTGCGAGCAGAAAAATACTCTGTAATGTGTACACAGGTGCCCCACAATTCAACTCCTTACAGGAATTGCACTGAAGTGTCTTAAATAGATAAAGTCTTCTGAGACTGCCAAGGAAGAAGTTCTTTGGTGAGACTAAACATCATTCAAGCTAAGTTGAGGAGACAAAAGGGAATAATGCTGTAACTGAAGAGCTGGCATGAATCAGTGACTTCTGGAAAGAGGGAGATGAGCCAGAGCCCACCTTCCTATATTGCTCTTGTTCCAGTGTGATGTGATGTACAGACTTGCAGAGGAGATCCAGAGAAACCTTGCAGGTCTCTCCGACTGAGTGGAGTTGAGAAGATTGTACTCCAAGTGTGGAATGTGCAAGGAATTCCCTAAAAGTCTGAAACCATACAGGCTATAAAATTGTTTCCAGTCTCATAATCCTTCCCTTGAAATGTAAGAATTTGTTAAGTCTTTCAAGCATAATGGTAAACTGTGATACTGCCGTGTTAGAATAGAATTTGCCTTTCAATTAAACCTGTTCCATAAGAAACTCTTTAATTCATGGAAAGCTGCAGAAGGTTGGATGTTACTGTAAAGCTACTGGAGAAAGCAGTTTTTGTGGGTGCCAGTGGTCTTATGGCCATCAACAAAAGCTAAGGGACCAGGGTTTTTTTTCTGCTTTTGTTTGTGGCTTTTATTTGATTTCAGCAAACCTTCCTCAGTTGAACACCAGCAAAAATAAACAGGAAAAAAGAACCTACCCTCTGTATTTTATCCACAGGCCCGGTTCTAAGGAAGTAATTTACTGATAACACAGAGGGTGCAAATATGCAGCTTCACTTCTTTCCCTCACATTTATAGTTTCAGGTGTGGAGCCTCAGCTACTGCTGCAGTTTGTACAGTTGTGAGATTTTCAGTAGCTGATTAGGAAGCAGGGGGTCAGATGGACTTTATTAACATAGGAGATAACATGTACAAAATGACAGAATAGAAGAAGAACAGAATCAAAGACTAAGAGACATTAGAAGAAAAATCTGGCAATTATCTACGGCATCAGGGCAGGACAAACTATTTCCTACAGAAATTTCACTTGAAACTTCTTCAGTGTTTTTGTGATCCAAATCTTTAATTTGGTCTTAACTATTGTACAGCAAAGCTTGAGCAATGCAACACTTCAGTAGTATTAATCTGCTGCAATGAAATATCAAAGAAACTCTGCTTTACAAATCCCTTCTCTCAGCTGTGTCTCTGAAAGAAGAATGCAGTTGATCTGAATCAGAGCAATTAAGAGTAGATTCATGTAAGTGTGTGAATGGGGATGCCGTGCTCTGTGATTTCTGTGTATTACTCAACCAGTTGTTGAATACTTTTGCAAGAGATCCCTGGCAGAAACCCCTTGGGTTGGCTGGATTGCTCAGCAGCTCAGTTTCTGGTTGATAATGTTCTTTTCCAAGCTGCTTTGGGTGTTAAAGGTTAGTTTTGGATTTTTTGCATCCTTTGGAAGAGCTATGTGAGATGAGCTTTTGTGTCTCAACTGTTTCTGTGTACATTGTTGGTGTTTCTTGTAGGCTTTCTGTTAATGTCTGCTTATAACTGATTGTATGAAATTGCAGATTTAAGTTTGGTACAGCTCTTTGTTCTCTTACTCCTCTTGATTCATGGGTACAATTGATGGCACTGACCAGTTCTGTTAATCTTGTGGCAGTTTATCCTTACCAGAACTTAAGTTATGGATTTACAGCCTTTTTATATCAAGCCAATATTTATTATAAGTCATCAGAACAAGACTCTCTTATAGAAAGTAGCTCTTAAATAGGGTTTGGTGTGGTTTTTTGTTTGTTTGGTTTGGTGTTTGTTTTGTTTGTTTTGTTTTGTTTTTGTTATGTTTTTGTTGGTTTTTGTGTGTTTTTTGGTTGTTTTTTTTTTCCCCCAAGTCTGATGAGCATTTATTCTTCAACATACAGCTGAATACATTATTCAGCTTAGACTCCCTTGTTTTTCTTCAGTACTCAGTGGACAGAAATATGCTCATTTTAGAGGTATTTGGGAGAGCGTCAGTGCTTGTTCTGGATGATGCAGTCATTCTTTCCTAAATACAGAAAAATCTTTTTGAGATTAGACCAATATAAACTTTATTAATTCTCCCCTTGATCTTCCAGTCTGATGTATTTCCTTTTGGTAGGTCGTTTTTTTAAAACCTGTAGCAGACCTCTAGCATTATCCAATTTCATACAATAAAGGCAGACCTTTCCTTTATTTCTTCAAAATTAGTTTAAATCAGTCATATTTAAAAAAAAAAAAAAAAAAAAGAGAGAAAATCTACTGTCCTTTTCGTTCCTTTGCCTTTTAACATCCCTAATGCAATTATGTGCAACTGCACTCTCAGTTTTTGTAATATTGTCTGAATGCTACGCATTCTTCCTTTTATTGGTCCTTTAGTAGTTACCCTGCTCTTGAACTGTTGTTCTTTATTGTTCAGTGTCACATTCTGTATCAAGGTATTCTTAAGAAATAATTTGCTTTATGCTGCCTGTCCTTTTGATGTTATCGTATTCATCTATCCAGGTTTGGGTCATGGACTACCCAATGCTGCTTTTTTCCTTTTTATATATATATATATATATATTTATTTATTTATTTTTGAACTTCAGATAACCTGAAACAATAATTTATACTTGCCATTAGAATCACAGGATGGAAACAGGCCAAGATGATAAGGAGTTCTTAATATCTTTGTTAAATTTGAAAGGAGGACAAAACTTTGGGCTTTAGTAGAAAACCCCTTTTTCTTGTATGAAACAAAAGCAGCAAACTTCAAGCTAAAATAACTTAGGATTTAATTTATGAATTACTGAGAGAGAAGGATGCTGAGCACCACAAGTAATTAATAATTCATCATGTTCTCCTCTGTGCTACCAAGAGGTCGTGGTTCTTTTAGAATCATGCTGATGGGCACAGACTTGCACTGAAAATATCATCCAAACTAAAATGGTGTTCCAGCTTCCAGCATTCTGCTCATGGATGGAGGGTGAGAGGGAAGGAGGTGTTCAAACATGGGTTGTTCTTTGTGTTGGGGTCATGTTTTGCTGGAATAACATTGAATGAATTCTTCATTTTAGGTATATATCAGTTATTTTGTAACTGCAGGAATTGCTAAATAATGGAGTTCCATAAGTAAGTTGGTGGTGGGGTAGGTAAACATAGTACCATAAACAAGTCAGTTAATATCAGAGAAAAAACTTGTTAACAGTGGTCATGTCTGATGTGTGTTCATTTGCAAGTTCTTAAATTGCCTTGTGCTTAGTTTTTTTTTGATGTGAACTCTCAGACGTTGATTTTTATTTTTTGTACTGTAATCACTGATGTTATTTTCCCCAGTTTAATTATCAGAAGGTTTGGGTGATTTAAAGAACTGTTGGCTGTACAGTTGGAACCGTTGGTTTGTACAGAGTGACAAATTCTGAGTAGGAGACAACTGGAAGGAGAATGGACATGAGATATGGATAGTTTGTCAGCTCACTGTATATCTCACTCACTTACCAAAACACAGGTTCTAGTTCTTGTGGCATCCCCTGCCCTTCACTGCACTAAATCAGTGTCTGCAGACACTGTATTTTGTGCTTTATTGACAGTACTAGAGTGTGTTACGTGTCACACCAAATATTGTCATCCTCTGCTCACTGGAGCTTGTGCAACTAGTTATTGCAATATACTGATGGCGTCAGTGTTGTTGATTGTGATTCTCATCTTACCAAAAATTTTGAAAATCCACGATCTGTTTATTGAATGCTGATCATCTCTACTAATATTGCACTGGGAATTTTAGTCACGCTCAGAAATTTATTTAATGCCAACTGCTGAAACTCAAGTTAAAAATTCTGGAGGTTATAATCCAGTGTCTTAGCATTTCAAAGTTTAGAAGCCCTTTTATATGGGATTTTTTCTCATTTTATTCCTAAATCTCCTCACTTGTCTAGTACTGTGCATTTCAACTGAAAAATTCCCTTCTTCTCCCACCCTGAAATCTTCTAATTTCTTTCCTTTAAACATTATATTCTAAAACTTACAGAATTTCCTTCCTTCCTCATATTCTCATTAAAACCAAACAAAAAAGCCTTCCTCAGCATGCCAGTACACGTGGGTAAGGCTGTAAAACTTTATTGCTTTGTCTGCTAATTTAGGAGAACCATTTGCAAACACAAACAGTGTATGACATTTCTCCTTTTTTTTTTAAAAATTTTTGTTTGGATGCACTTTATTCTGTTGTGATTCAGTGATTTAGGAATGTGTGTTGGTTTTCATCTTGCTGAACAGCTACACTAAACCTGCATTATGGAAGTGGCCAGTCTAAGGTTATTGCAGTTCAGGTATTCCTACATGCAGAACTTTTTATGCTTTACTAATCACTTGTTTTTTGTCAAAATACATAGTTGTGTTTAAGTCCGATATGAAGTGTTGGATGTAATCTGAGCTAAGCAGATAAGAACTTTATTTCATTGTCTTGGGTGTTTCACCTTTTGACTCTTAGATTTTTGTTTTCCCTTCCTTTTAAAAACTTTGTCAGTGAGCAGCAACTGTTGTGTTAGTTAGCAAGTCCAGGGAGTGAAACTTTTCCTCCATTGCAGAGGGACCACCCACTAGATTTTAAGGAGAGTGATATCTCCTACCTTTATCTCAATTTATACTATTTTATTGTATATTTTTATAATAGTTATTTTTATTTTATGCAGTGGGACTTTACCTATGACTGTTATAGTTGAGTAGATGGGCATTATATGAGCCCAGGACTCAGTTTTGGTGATGTTTCTATTAAGTATGGTTGCTTTTTTATTAATCCCTGAAGGAAAACAAAAATGAGGCTATTTATGGAATACTAGTTTTTAAAACATCAGATCTTCAAAAGCATAAGTCCATTCCATATCAGTGTAATAACTGACTGTCTTCAGCTTGAAGTACTGAGCTATGTGACACAGTAGAATGAAGTCTATAAGGGAGGGTGGCCTGTGGTCATCACCTCTCTACTGCTATATCCAGATTAAGTAGTTGCCTAAGATATCCTTCCTTTGGCAAAGCCAGCAGAGTTGGAACAAGGATGCACTTCTTTCAATGCCACATGAAGGTTTTGTTCAAAAACCTTGTGCAAATTGTCCCTATGTTTGCGTGCCCCTTACCTGTGCAAAGACATCCTGCTTTGCTTTTGTAAGTACACATGTAAGAACGAGTCACAAAAGCTTGGGCTTCTTGATTCTGTTGCTATGGAAAATTCACCTTGTTCCTTGTCCCTGATGGTTTCTGCTGCTGGACAATGTGGGAGGCTTTTAGGGTAGGAGGGTCTGTTCCTAGATGAGTTCTGAGGGTCAGTGGAGCCTCGTAGGTCCTGGGTTTGGTGCCCAGGTCATGGGTAAGCAGTGGAATTTGTTGCCCGGAGCCTCCTTATGTGTTCCTGGGGGAATGTGATTTGGATGTGGATAGCCCTGGGGTTTTCCTGGAGGAAGGGGAAGCCCATGCTCTGGTTCCTGTTGAACAGTTTTTTAAACTGCAATCACACTAGAATGTTTTTCATGTTCTAGAATGCAAGAGAGAGGCAGACATTCCTTTAGAAATGCTTTTAATTTATGGCCCACCACCTTCCCCCCAAAAAAAAACCCAAATCCCAAAAACCGAACATTATGTCTGGGTGGGAGAACATTCAGTTTACTGCTTATAAAGAAAAACACTATAATAATACCCATTTTCATTTTTCTTTTTTGTGGATACTGAAATGCTCTTAGTCAGGACTCTGGGATTAAGAGATCTAAGGTGCTCCCTAGTGCTTGTTTGGAGAGGCAAGATCACCCTTCTTTTTACTTCGTAATGTTGCTACATGTTGTATTGTGTTAAAAAAACAAGACTTGATGAATTGCACCTCACTGTACCATAAGGCATGTAAGTACTTGTAGCATTAAATTTTAGATTGTGGTCAGGCTCATGATTCAAGTCACTTTGGACAGTTGCCGTTATTAAGATGGCAATCTGGAGAGTTGAAGTTACTCAAAGTAAACTGCAAAATGTACTGTAAATACTTGAGCGCAGAGTAAGGGGATGATTCAGATTTCTGTCTTGCTTATCTCTGTTGATATAATTTGTTTTCCATCAATGGTTTAAAGTTCTGATTCAGTTTATTACCACCTTTCCAGTCCATGTAGCATGTTTACAGATGAATAGATCACAAAAATTGCCAATTACAAATTCACCCTTAGCATAGCTATGGAGATTGGGGAAAAAAAACCCAAGATGCTATTCAGAGATTTAGGATTAAAGATAACATTTTCATGCTGGCTTTTTGGCACCTGCAATAGCAAAATACATATCATGCTTTTTGAACAGAATAAACATAAGAATCTAAGTAGACATGTTTGCACTTACTTAGGGTGAAATGGCATTCAAACAGGAAGGTTTCAATATCTTTTATATCAAGTTTGTTCTGCCTGACTGTAATGTGCTTCTGGATAAATATAAATTCACTAAATTTAAAAGGTTCAAGCTCCCTCTTCATGGTTCTCACCTGGAGTGTAATAAAATGGTTTTGAATTTTTCCCTTTTTGACCAAGACTAAAGGCTAGATGTGTGTCACTGAGTATGCAGAGTTTGCTTCTGCTGGAATAGCTTTTAGCAGTTTAATGACCCACCTGGAAGTTCTGTCAGAAACATCATACGATTTTTGCTCTTGCTGGGAACATTCTCTACCTTTCTCTTCTCTTTCTTTTAAACTCTTTGTCATCCATAGCTTTATAATAACCATTATTTCAACCATGTAGAGATGCATCTTGTGAAGAAGTAGGGGTTTTAGTCCTGCTAAACTAATATATAAATGGATATTTTTAGATGGAAGTACGGACAAGAACTACATGCAGCATCTTAGATGTTTCTTCACTGTCAGGTCTTGAGAAATCATAGCATTATATGCCTTTTAGTTATTGCTGAGGTAGTGTGCTTCTAGTGTTTTCTTGACTAACTTCAGAATTATCTATGCTGAACAGTAGTAACTAATTTATAGCTCAGTATGGTATATAGACTGTTTTTTTCACTATATATATTTAGAGTTTATTGACATTGAACTGGTCTGCTTTATTGACTGATCACTTGGTACTATGATACCATCTTCAGTTCTTTGTTGTCAGCTTTGGATACTTGAAATGAGAAAAGACAAAAAAAAATGCCCTCCTTTGTTACTTCAATACTCTCTTTTAATATTATTTTTTGTATTTATTGCATTACACTATTTCAGAGCTGATCCCTGGCTTATGAAGTTGGGAAAACTGTCTGCTTATTTATACCCCTTGTTTTTTGTTTTGTAAGAAGTAACATTGGAAAATGTGTCATCCTATCCCGTGCCATCTCGGAGTTGTCCAGGAAGAGCAGTTGAAAGCCTTTTGGAAATCTAGTCTACAGTTATCAAATGAGTCACTCATCTCACTCTTTGCTGGTGCCTTCAGTCTGTGCTACAGGGCTTTCTACTTGACAGCTATTCAGACTTTCCTTAATTATGTCATATTCCAATGTCTCTGAGTTCTATTTTATATAAAAGTCTATACCAGTTTGCCCAGCAGAAATGGTACGTGCAGGTTGCTGTTTCCACCGATTCCTACCAAATCCCCCAAATTTATTATCATGGTAATCAAATGTTCCTACCCTACTGTCGAACTTGATACATGCTACACAGCACAACTAATAGTTCAACAATTCATTCTCACTTTCCTTTCAAGGAATGTCTTCTTCCTGGAAATTTGTTGGTGCTCATGGTATCCATTTTGGTGTAATTGAAAATCTAGCACTGTCTCCTACCTCCCTTTGGTATCCATATCCTTGCCCCAGAAGATGCACTGATCTAACTGCAAATTGCTCTTGCAGCATTGATGGCTTAGGCTCAAGGGCAAAGATAACGATCTTACACTCCTTACACTAAGGAGCTTGGTAGTGCAGTTCAGCAATGGAGTTGTCATTTTGATGATTTAAAGTTTCCATTCAGAAATTTCATATGGAGTTTGAATCCAAGAAATCTGGTAAAATAACACCCAGAAGCTTTTGGTCTTTTGAGCTGCAAAGGTATTCATTTGTCAACGTCGGGAACAAGCAGAGTTATCACCACAAAGCACTTATTCGAGGGTAACGGTGTAAAACAGGGTAATTTATACAGTCTAACTTCTATGATTACAACATCTTACATACATATTCATATGACTACAACATCTCATCATACATATTGGAGTCTGGGTGGAGCTTGGGACAGAGCTTTTCTTGGCCCTCAATTCTAGGGGTACATCCGCCTTTCTTCATCATTGAGGCTGGGATCTCTGTAGTATTCCTCAGTGTGACCTCTCTAACTTTCCATTGTCTTTACCCCAGTCACTGAAGCTTGGAGAAAGCCTTGGCTTTAGGCCTATTTCTCCTATTCAAATGTCTACCTTGGCTTACTTTGCCTTAATTTATGGCCTACAGACCATTGTATAATGTTTCTAGCCTTCTTCTTAAGATTAGGTCCAAGGAACGGAATGGAACAAATTTTTCTTCAGCAATTTAGGCAGAGCAGGTATGGAGGGGAGAGTTTTCTCAGAAAAAGATACCTTGGTTAATTCTCTTTAGACCCTGTTGTCATTTCAAGTTCCTGCTCACTTCTTACTGATCATCAGTAAGTTGTTGCTGAAACCTACTTAGTGGTGAGATTTGTTTCTCATCACAAGCTTTGCAAACTATTGGCATCTTCTTCAAGAGTTTTGAAGGCTGATGTATTTGCTTGTGACCTGGCTGAGTTGAGATATGTCACACTTTTTGAGTGTGTTCTAAGATGCATGGGTTTGGTGCAGACTGGCATTAGGTTTTTGTGTTTATTCCTTAACAGCGTGGTTGCTAATGGCTTTCCAGCTGCAGCTGTGACAGTAACTTTTAATGATTTTGTGCAGCTTTCAGGAATTGATTTTTTTCCTTGTTGTAATGAGGCCTACTGGAAACATACACAAGTGTTTCAAAAAATAGTATGAAAATAAGCACAACCAAATGGTAAGGGAAGATTTTGGTCAATGCCACTTGGAGTTTAAGGTGACAGTGCTACTGTGGTACAGAATGCCATACTCTCTGTTTCAAGGATAAGATACAAAATGTTTATCTGGCAGAGCAGGCTCAAGTTGTGTAGTAGTTCTGAAACTTCTAAGTATGCTTTTACTACTGGAAGTTGTTCTCCCAGGCTGGCTGTGTGCATCTTGTCAAATCCATGTGTTCTTTAAAAATGGAACTCGAGAAAAAAGACTTACTTATGCACACAAGATGAGCAAAACCTGATTACTGAATGTGAAGTTTTCCTCTAAGGTCCCCTCTTGTGAACTTGATAACAAGCAGTAGGATACTAAGGAGGTTTTCTCGATTATCCAAAGGCAGCCTACCCTTTGGAACCTCCAGCATCTGGAAAGGACATGGGCCTATTAGCATGGTGTGGGAGAAAAAAAAAAAGTGTGAAATAAAAGATAATTGAAATTGTGGGGTACACAAGGTCTGACTTAAGTGTCCAGACTTCTCTTGTCCCTAAGTTTAGCAGATCCTTCCAATTTGATCCCATAAATTTGGTTCATGGTAGTGTAAAAAACCTTAAAACTAAACTCCCCAAAGTTTAACTTCTCCAAAACCCCCAAAGGTCAAAACCAAAACAGCAACACCAGCCCCTCCACCATCAACAGAAATTGTACCAGCTTAGACTTCAGTGGAAAAGCTGGTCTAGTGAAAAGGCAACTTTTCTCTCTGCAAGGAAGAGGTAACTCTTTTCAGCAGTAAACAACACAATTTGCAGATGAGTATCCACCAGGAAAACTGCCAAATTTATCATAGCTTAGAACTCACCATTTTTGTAGCGAGACTTCAGAGTTTCCTACTCCAAATTGTCTCTTGTCAGTTAAATGTTTTCTGTCTGTTAACACTTGCCCTGTCTGGGGGTTGGCTGTTTTGTGAAATAGCATTATTATGTTTTCATCAGATTCTTACTGTAGCAGATATAAAGCTGTTACAAGAGAATAAGTAATGGCCAGTCTTCGCGAACGAAGAACCGGGGAAGGTCTTTACACCTTCCAGCCTGCGCATTGGATTTTTTAGGTGAGACACAGTGTGCGCGGAACTGAGCCCACCCTTTAATTCTGAGGTTCATCTGCCGGGGCCAAGCACGCTTGGACAGTGGCAGCGAGGTCCTCAGGACGTAGATGGATTGCCTTACAGGGCTAATGAGCTCCATCTGCCCAGGGAGTGGCCCCGACCGGGACTTGAATCCGGGTCTCTGCAGTGACAGTGCAGCGCCTTAACCCTCTAGACCACCAGGGGCTCCCGTTTTCACCTGAATAATTATTTAAGAGTGGTAGGTGGCTATTATCTTTTGACAATATCTTATAACCTGAAAGTAGCCACTGTTTTAACATAATAGGGTCTGCTTTGCTGCACACAATATAAAACAGATAATGCAAAAAGTCTCCCAGTTTTACATGACTAATCTAACAAAACTAAATAGTTGACACATTTTCCCCTTAATTTCCCCTCTTTTCCCCCACCTGAGGAAATGAAGTCTTTTGAAGGTGACAAATTGACCACATCTTCCAGCTGATGCAAAAACAGGCATTGAGAGTATTCCCTAGTAATTGCAAACTTCTTTTGATGCTGTTTGGTCCAAACTGGGAAGATTGCCAGCTCTTCATTCTCTACAATCCACCCTAAAATTATGATCCAGGATATCAGCTATGCATTGATTTTTAAGATACATGCTGTGGACTATTTCCCTGTACTTATCTGGCTAGTTATTTCTCTGTTTGAAAGACTTTCATTTCCAATAAGACTCTGTGTAATTCCTGGCCTAAACTAATTCCTTTAGATAATCTGTTACTCAGAAAACATTGCCTTTGCCATTTTAATCTTTGAAGATTTATGATTTATCGAGACCTTTCTGAGTTTTTAAGAGATATTTTCATGAAGTTAGGTAATATTTTAGCTAGATTTGGATTTTGAATGCAGAATTTAGAAAGCACCAATAAATTTTCCATTTCCTAGCCATAGAAGGGCAGAAAACAAATTTACTTATTCCCTGTTTAGGGCCAATTCATATTTCACCTGAGGCAATAAAACTGCAGAGTTCAGTTCTTCTCTTTTGGCAGAGCAAACAATATGGAAAATTGAATCTCAACTTCCACAGCAATAAGAGTACAACTTTTTTTGGTTGGTTGGATTTTTTTTGTTGTTGGGTGTTTTTTTGTTTGTTTGGGGTTTTTTTGTTTGTTTTGTTTTTGTATTTTTTATCTGCTTTAATTAATCAGGTGTGTAAGCAACTCTGCATTCAAAACAGGCAGGCAGCACACAAAACACCAAGCAAAAGCTTGTGGAACATTTTTCATGTGACACAGTCTTCTCATATGCTGAAGGAGAATCCTCTCTTGTAGTTAAGAATTCTCCTGCAGGAATTCAGTTCTAGCAGACTGCTGAAAAGCTAGTGGGAATGAAGAAACAAATGAACAAATTGCCAAGAAAAGTCTCTCCCCTTTTTGTGGTTCATCTACTGGAAAAAAAGAAGCTTCCCAGGATTTTTACTTGAGATTTATCAAGGAGGACGAAAGGGAAAGTGTATCTTGTGTTTTTTTTTGGGGGAGAGAATGTTCTGAGGGGAATAATGAATGCTCTGGTTGTGCATTGCAGTGCAAATGAAGGAGACAGGCCCAGGTTATCCTGTGTATTTTTTGAACTGGCAGCCACATACTAAGTAAAAATGTGACAGGATATTGTAAGGCAAATGATTCTCCATTATCCAGTAGCTAAAGTGAAGAATGAAAAGTAATTATTATATCTAAGATAACTAGCACAAAAGAAAAGTCTAAGTTAAGGCTGACAGTTGGTGCAAACGTTCTGAACGATTTTATGCCAAAATCTGTGAAAGGCCTTGCTGATGCAGCAGAGACGTATTTCAGTAATTTAGGGAACCTTATATGTCAGCCTTAGCCCATGCTCCTTTTGCCCGGCAGTTCTTACTGTTTTTTTCCCCTCTGTATTCACAGAATCATAAAATCATTGTGGTAGGAAGGGACGTGCAGGTCTGGTCCATCCCACTGCTCACAGCTGGGCCTGTATTGCTTTCAGACCAAGAACAACCTCTCTGAGGTTCTTTCTTCTGGTGACTCTATTTATCCTTGCAGTGATTCCCTGCCCCTCCTGCCCCAGTCCTCAACTGTTTCATTTTGACTGTTATCACTTATTTACCGTCCTCACACCTCAGTAGAGAAGTGATAGACCATGGTGAATTAACCTATAAATGCACAGCTAAGGTTATCTGGGAGTGTTCTTCCAGCATGCCGTGCTCATGAAAACTTAAATTCCTATAATTTAAGTAGGGGATGAGGGATGTGTGCAGATTAACTCATGGCTTTTAGGAAGTTCTTGCTGTATTAAGTGTAAATACATTTGAAATGTATTAGCTACTTTTTGGAGCAGTTTAGCAAAGCAGGGTGTATGAAGCAGGCCCGTTCAAGTACTACTGGCTGTGTAAGAGGAAAGGGAGGACTATTCATCAGTCCCCATATTTGTGATCAGATGTAAGAGATCATGGAATAATAGAATGGTCCAAAACTCATCTAGTCTTGGGCAGGGACACCCTTCACTAGACCAGGATGTACATGTACCACGAGAATTCCAGTGTAAGTAACTTCACATTGAAGTATCAGTCTCTCTGCAGTAGCTGAGACACAAAAAGGTCTTCTAGGCCATTGTTGCCTTGTCTAGGCCAAATGGCATTCTGGCCATTGTGATCAGGGGCTAGCATGGGTCACATTAAGTTTGAAGGGGTGTATTCCATTGTACTTCAAGAAGCTGAAGTTGCTGAATTTGTTCGGAAGGCAAATTACACCGTGTTTTGACTATAGCTACTTCGGTGAAGAGAATGCTCTTTTAGGAAAGAATGGTATTAACATATTAATTACCTAGGTTATTAACATTATAATTACCTGGGTTCATAGCTGAGACATGGTTAATCTGAGTAAAAACTGCTATGTGCATTCTGGAAGTTAGCAGCAGTAGAAAAGGGAGAGAGGGCATATTGCAAACCTGATTTGTGGTTACGGTGATTTCCAAGGATTAAGCAAGAATGCTCTGTTTTGTTTCCTTCCTCATTGTCTCCTCTTTCCTGTCCTGCTACCATTTCCCATTCATTATTTTCCCCTTCTGGTCCTTCAAAGTCAGCAGCACATGACAGAGTGTTGGAGGGTGTTACCTGGGTATCAGCTTGGTCTCTGTGCTTCTACAGTGCTCTCTTTCCAAAGCTCTCCAAGCTTGGCTTGTGTAAAGCTTTAGGAAAGGCGAGAAACTGAAATATGAGGAGTGTCTAAGATGATGCTTTCTTCATTTCCCTAAGATCCTAGAATACATCTGGGCCAAATGGGGAAGCTGACAACCCAGGAACCTGTCTGTAGGCTGAATTTTGTGCCCAGGAAGTGGAGGATAAGGATTAAAGCCCAAGCAGTTAACATCTCAAACCAACCAAATTTTATTGTAATCAAGTTAAAATGAATGAGGGAAAGAAATTAAACTCTGGAAAGGATTCATATTGCTGTATGATTCTCACTCATGTGGGGAGAGAAATTTTCTGTAATTTGAAACCTTTAACTGGCTGTTAAACTGATACTTTTAGACTACTACCTCTGCAATTAATAGATGCTCCCTTTAGGAAATATTCTAGTTTTCAGAGTCTTTTTTGGTGGTGAGGTGGCAGAGGGTTTTGGATGTGTTTGGTTTTATTGTGTGGGTTGTTTGTTTGGTTTCTTTTTTCCTTAGCTTTCTTGAGTTTAAATACTAACGTCTTGGAATCATTCATGCATATGTAAATGAAAATGAACCATGAGGAGTGGCTGCCAGCTCAGTCAATACTTTGCTCACCCTAAGGTAAAGTCCAAAAGAAATACTCGCTTCAGTTAGTATTTTCTGGGAACAGAACTAAAGCCAGTGTTTCAGACTACAGGTTGAAGTTTCTCAAAACATAAAGCACTGTGTCTCTTTTCCCTCAAAAGTAATCTACAGGGACATGCACAGATAATGATAGATCCCGAAGAACCTTGCCTAAGGGGGTGCCTTTCTGCTGTTCCCTCTTTTCACTGCCCACAGCCATCTTCTATCCTTATTCTCCCGCTGTCTTCTAGCTTTTGTCTTGCAGCCTCCAGCTCACTGCTTGCGATAGACACCGTATTTCCACGCTGATGTCCTACAATACTGAATATTCTTAGATGGCACTTTTTCCCCAAGTTAGCCTACTGCTTCCTGGAACAGCCTGGCACATTTTGTAGATGTTTTCTTCTATCAGAAGAATCTGTCCTTGCAGCCTAGTGCCCATTAACATGAGTCACTCAGGTGGCTCCTTGTCCGTGCATCTTCCACATTTGATCTCTCTTGGCATCACAATTTCCCTTTCAGAGGGAGATTTTGTAGTTGAACAGCACTGAAAAAGTCTGCCACAAAAGTAATAATATTTTATTTTAGCTAGCACCTGAAAACAACATCACTTGCACCCACTTGTCTGCATCAGTTAATTTCTGGCCTCCACAGGTGATTTGTGCGAGTGTTTCATCATGCCCATAGTGAAGAGAATATTTGTCGGCTTACATCAAGTCCTAAGTTTCCTTTGCTTTTCTTGAGCATTCCTTGAGGTCTTGTTCCATCATTTTCCCAGGAACTGAAGTGAAGCTTTATAACCTAGCCTTCTGGATCTTCCTTGCCTTTTTTTAGATGGACATAACAGTAGACATTTATGCACTTTGTATGTTCTGTGTATAACACATTTGGAAGCATTTTGGAAGCTTTAATGCATTTGAATAAATACCAGATGACTGGGAACCCTGCCCGTCAATACCACTTTTAGTGTGAGACAGAATGGCAGTGTTGTCAGATGGATTAGCAACAAACAATGTTAGAAATTATCATCTAGTTGCTTAGTTTTGGCAGATAAAGTATATTTAGTTAATGCAACTGGAGGAGGAAGGATGTGCATTTTCCTTGTTCTGAGTAATTTTTCTCCACTTTTCTATTAACTTAAAAATTCTTCTCTTGAAATTGCCAGGGACTTTGAACATTAAGTGATTACCAGTGGTTTCATTTTTGAATAGTGACTAAAACACTGTCTTGCTTGTAGAATGTAGATAATATATTAAAAGAGCCACAGGTGCCAAGAAAATCTATTTCCATAAAATTAATCATGGAGACATGGCCTTGAGTATTGTCTGAACTTCAGTATGCAGCAAAAAGGTGGGAATCAAATGTAACTTTTTTTCCTAAATCTGCATACAGAAGGAGTGACAGCAGGGAATCATATCCTAGGACTTACACTTTCCACTTGTTCTCTTAACTCTGGCACTGAAACTTGCTCAATTTAAGTGTGGATATTATTGACAATTATTTGCTGTCAGGCATCTTTTTGGTGTTCATCAAAGCATTATGAGTCTGTGGGAGTGTGTCTTTTGCCATACTTGGAATCCTTTTCTGAGTAGCACATCCAGGGAAAAAGATTCATCTGAAAGGAAGCTGACTTTTTGTACGAAGTTTCTTCATTTCCCATCCTATCATACGAACAGAGGGTAAAAGATAGAAATCATTTTGGTCAGGCTAAACTATCACTGCATACATTTTTAGGTTTAGGGCTTGCAGAAAAGCGTATTTTATTTTTCAGCTTGTCTTTGGGAGATCAAACTGAGTTTTCTATTGCTTCTTCATATACTATATTTTTTAAATTTCTAGTAACTATTTTTCTTTTTTTCATAATGTCTCCATTTCTCCATTTGGTTCACTTTTTTTTTTTTTTTTTTTTTTTTTTTTTTTTTTTTTTTTTTTTTTTTTTTTTTTTTTTTTTTTTTTTTTTTTTTTTTTTTTTTTTTTTTTTTTTTTTTTTTTTTTTTTTTTTTTTTTTTTTTTTTTTTTTTTTTTTTTTTTTTTTTTTTTTTTTTTTTTTTTTTTTTTTTTTTTTTTTTTTTTTNATTATCCATTGGTTAGCTCCACTCAGATATGATTTTGGGCCATTATGACTAACACCAGAATCCCAAAGGAAAATCAGAAGGCACAGTGCACCACTCACGGTAATTGCTGTGGCGACCACGGCAAATTGACAATTTCTTTAAGCATCTATCAATCCACTGTTACAATTAGCTCTTACACTAGACATTGACTCATGACAAAGAGATGGTATATAATCCTAATCTTCCTCTTCTGCTCTGGGAAGTAGGATACTTGGATGAAAATCAGAAGTTGACCTAGTGCATTTTGTGTAGGGGGAAGAAGCATCTGTAAGAAAGATAGAGATTAAAACAACCTCAGCTGGACTGTGATCAGTGCTGATTTCTTTTCTTTTCCATTAGATCTCCTAAGGCAAATGTATAAGTTTGTGCTTTGGGAAAATGAAATTAAGCAAGGTTTTATTGATTGGGAAATACTTCATCTGGGAAGAGCTTCAGAACATTGTGAGAGGCTGCATGTTGGCTGTGGTATTCAGTCTGCTGTGCAGGACTGTATCAGGGATTGTTGATTTTTTTGGTCTGTGTTTGGCCCATCCACATGCGAAAGTTTTGTTCTTTGCCTGCCAAGTTCGCTGATAAACTGGAGCTTCGTCCTTGGAGAGAGAGTTTCTTGTATAAACTGTGTGGTGTTCTGTGATGGGCTCATTGTCTGCAGAGGACATTTGAAGGAGAAACTGAAGAGGAGAGAATGAAGTAAAGCCCCCAGACAAAAATAGATAAGACCCCTTGAGTGAAACACTGCAAGTGCCAGGGGAATCCCAAAGTTCTCCCGCATGTGCTGAAGGGGTGCACTCACATAATGGGGGGAGTGACTGAAGGCCTCTGGCTGGGCGGCGCTGCCACATCAGCCTAGGGAGACGTCACCGCCTAATTGGATAAAAAGCGTGGGTGGCTCATGCTCGGGGCTCTCAAGCTTCACGTGAAGGACAACGTTGCCTTTGTGGGGGTGCCCGCTATCTTGTGAGCCTGCTGACACTCCGAGGATGCAGCCTCTGCTATGGAGAATTCTGGTTATTCTGGGGTCAGTAAGACAACCTCGTAAAACACACCTGCATGAGTGGGGGTTTCACTGAGGGCTTAGTTCACTCCTCTCCTTTCCTGTCTCTTGAGTTCCTGTTTACTTGGCCACTTTTTGTAATAAATACTGGGTTTATTGTTGAGCTCTCAACAGTGTCTTGGTTTTCAACCTCAGCATCTTTCAAACTCACCCTGTTACAAGGACCTGTATGTGGGGACAAGATCTTTTATACTCCTTGTGTGTGGACACTGGCTGTGCATTCTGTCACACTGACAAGAGCTTGGGAGTTTCTGACGTGCTTAGGGCATTTCTCCAGTTCTCAAGTGACCCCTTATATGAGGCCATGTATGGACGTAGCAAGAAAAGAGGTTGCACAGCTTTTCTAGTATAAGATGGATGGACAATATAAAGTTAATGAAATCTGCTTCCATCTTTGTCTTCTTTGAAACTCAGTATCTGAAAGGATAACAACAACATTCTAATTTATGTTCCCTGATACTGTTTTGGGCTTTGATAATAAGAGTCAGTAATGACTTAGAAGTAGTCTTACCAGTCTGGAAGAAAGCTGCTGATTGGAATCTCAGGCCACAAAATACAGGTCTAATTGTATTTCTGTTGAGCATCTGGGCCCATGTTTGCTGTTCCATAAAAGTGTTGTTTGTGGCATGTCTTAGAAGGATTTGGAAATGGGGAGCTTTCCACCATGTGTTCCATTCATACAGTATTCCATTAAACCACATGCAAGTTTTTTTCAAAATTCACTTGAAATTCTTGTCATACAAAATAACCAGTTAACTACGTTTTTCCATTATGGAGATTTTATTTGGTAGATCCCAGAAGAGCCCTGCCTTTCTGTTTACACTAGACTAACCCCTTCAGTTGCTGTCTTTGCTGAACAACAAAGAGCACAGTATTTTTCACGCAAAAGCCCTTCAATTGGAGGCTGTGCTATCCACATCTGTAATCATCTCTGTCAACACTTGGACAACATTAAACCCAATACAATGGTGACCTATGCCACTTCATTTTAGACATAACTGTGGCAGCAGAAGTGGGGTTTTGTTAGTCCTTTCTCCTGCATTCTGAGCACATCAGCCCTCTCTTTCCATCAGTGCTTCAGCCTTGTGCACATTCACAAACTGGTTTGTGTGGAAGCACCCAGGAAGAGATTCCTGGAAAATGAGGGATAGGTTATAACCTGGACAGCACAGGTTAGTGCCTGGAACACCTTGTTATGTGCCCCATTCTTTCCCAGTTAGGTGTGGTGTGTTTGGTGTGAGTGGAATGGAAGGAGTTGTCCTGTTCCCATGTAGTTGTCAGTTCATGAGCACAGTTACCAAATATGCACAAACTGAGTCAACAGTGCTGACAAAGTCACCATTTGTCACAGTTTTGTAAGTAGGAAAGGAACTGGACCAGCTCAGGGTTCTTGCCTAGCCTGTAGATAGTGATAAGAGGGCAGTGGGCAGTGGGCAGTGGCTAAGGGTTAGGTTCACGCCCGCTCACAACCCAAAAAAGAAACACACGAGACGACAAGTGAACACCCAAAAAGCCAAGGCTGATCTGCTTTATTGAAAGAAAATGGTGGGTTTTCTAGGGTCAAGTAGGGAAGGATCTAGAAAGAGGGCGGTGATTGGGAGGAGCATGCAAATCCTCTTACAACAATTGGACTGGTGTATATGAATAAACATGGAGAGGTGTCAACAGGGAGTGAGCCAACAAAGGGAAAACATGATTGGTCAGTACCTCAAGGTAAACTGACCTATGAGACACTGTCTCTATGCCTTGCAGGCAAAGTCCATGAGGGAATAGAAAATGAAGGAGTCAACCTACAAATAGGTTTTAATATTAACATAGCTACCATGAACAGTCCTTAAACATTAGTGTGACCATTAGCAGTGGTGTTCCCAAGGCTAGTTTTCCATTCCTCAAAAGACACTTCTCCTTTTTCTCGATTCTTCCACATCTCAAATGCAGTTTCCATTTCTTCATAATCTGGCTCACCTCCAACAACCATTATTAAACTTCTCCTTTTCTGCCGACCTTGGAGATTGGTGACATGGACATTCTGTGTTCACAGAGGCATTCTGTAATGTATCACTTCCATAAACTGAACTAGAATTCATGCTTTTTGCATAAGGGCAATCCCAAGATACTCATATGAAACCCAGTTAGTAATTTAGGACTACCTAATTGTGTGTTTTATCTGTCTGAGTTACTGTGATTGTCCAATTTATTGTGTAACATAAAATATAATTTAATACTGATGCACCAAATGGCAGTCACGTGAATTTACACGAAACATGTAAGCTCTGAATAATTAGTGGCTTAGTGCAAGGCAAGTATCACAGTGGTATTTCTGAAGATGGAACAAATCTATTGCTTTCACATCATGCATTTCTAATATTCCTTTATGACATTCTCTTGAGAGAAAAAGCAGACTGTAGATCTGTATATGAAAGGAAATTCAATGCCAACACTAATATGGAAGCTTTTAAGAAGTGCTTAAGCTTTAAAGCTCTAAAGAAGCTATATTTTTAAATTATATTTTATGGTATTACCCTTTGTAATGTAAATTAAATTTTATTTTTAAATTATTTTGCCTGAAAAAAAGGAATATGCCCTTTGGTATTTGTCATATAGATGGGAATAGTAACAAAGCACATAACTGCTCCCTCTCTAAGTCTTGACATTACTGCCTTCTAGCTTGATCTGAACCCTAACTCGAGTCTATTTACCCTTTGGGTTTAGGACCAATTTTACTTCAGCTCCTTTATCTCTGTCCTTCCCTCTGTTTTTTGGGGGTTTGTGGTTTTTTTGTTTGGTTGGTTTTTTTTTTTTTTTTGGTTTTGTTTTGTTTTGTTTTGTTTCCTTTCTCCCCATTAAGATATATTTGAGTATCAAAAAATGGTTTGTTAAGCACAAACACAACTTCACTATTGCCATTTTAAAAATGTTGAGGAAAATTGTACATTCAGAAAGGTGGAGGGGCGATAATTTATTTTAGAAGAACTGTGTAATTCTCTTTTGACTGGCACCCTTCTCCATTTGTCTGCCTTTTCATTTCTCACCATGTCTACCCAAGAGTTGCTTCCATCAGTCTCTAAGCAACCATTTTCTCCTGGTGCTTTCCTCTAGAGAAATCTTTGCTCTTTTTTTAATGTTTCAGATTTTCATGGGTGACTTAGAAATGCTAATGTTATTATAGCATATAAACCAAGAATGTATGCAGCAATACAGCAAATATATTACTATAAATAAGAAGAAATATAAATTGTGTGGAAGATATATAAGAAGTATATATTTCGTAATTCATATACAGTATTATATATTGTATATGAATATTGCTGAAATCTAATTATTAATAGTGTTATTTTAACACCATACAAAAAATATGTCTTTTTCTATTCACCTAAGAGTTTGATTTAGCATGGACATCCTAACACGTTGTTGTCAAAAAAGTTAGTTTAGTTTTTGGGGCAAGTGTTTGTCTCTGGAGAGTCATTTCTTTATGGAAACTGTTGTCATGGTGGCTTAAGAGGGTTTCAACAAGAAAGGAGCAGCCTTAACACTTAGAAATTGTCCTTCATTCTGCACATATTCACTTCATATGTAAGGTTTTGTGGTTCTTCTATTGTTGTAACACTTTCTGCCTCACTATATTCTTATTGTTATTGCTTTTAGGAGAGTATTTCAGTACCTTTGAATGCTAGGAATCAATACATTGTTGTGAGAATTTCAAGGAAGCTCTGGGTAGGTTTCCTGCTGAATGTTTTTCACCAGAGCTGTGTTGTCTGATGCATTCCAACAGGGGAATTAAAAAGTGTTGTCAGCTGTGTCTAAACAGTGTCTGACTGTGGGAGAGGTGCCACTCTAAGAGCAGTGTTGTTCTGTTTGCAGAAAGCCACATTCTTGAGGATGTGAACAAATGTATCATTGCCCTGACGGAGCAGGATGCGGATGGCCTGGATCGTGCGGCAGGTGCCATCCGAGGCCGTGCTTCCAGGGTTGCTCACATTGTTTCGGGTGAAATGGACAATTATGAACCCGGAGTTTACACTGAGGGGGTGATGGCCAGTGTTCAGTATCTGACCAAGAATGGTAAGTCTGATATCTGAAGTTTTTACAGTGCTATAACCTTTCCTTTATATGCCATGTTTAAAGTGAATGCTGTGATTTTCTGATGTGCTGCACTCACAATTCACTCTGTGATCTCTACTCTCCTTTCAGCATCCTAGCGAATTACGGTGATGCCATTCAATTCATAACTAATTCTTAGATTTTTTTTTTTTTTAATTACATGGTTTACTTAAACTTATTTAAATTATGGAAGACTTTTACCGGAGTTCTCAATGCAAGTAACAATGTTTGGAGACTTGTAACTAACAAGGTAGCAGATTTCCACTTTGTTGCAGTGGCCTCACCACACCTGCTCTCAGCAGATGAAAGGCAAACTCATATAAAGAGAAGCAGGTGCATAATTTATGTCTACTTCCCCTTTAAAGACTATTGGACAGTGGTCAAATATCTCAAAATATCTTCAGTTCTGCTAAGCAAATCTGAAACTACCTAAAATGGTTAGTAGTCTCCAATTACTTTTTCATAATATTAAAAAAGAGGATATCCTATATTGGAAAATTCCTGTACTGGCCACAGGGGTGTAACTGCATCGTTCCATAGATGGTTCCTGTTAGTTACATAAGTGAATCTTTGGCCTTTCATAGTTTATACTTACTACTACTACTAAAAAGAAATTATCTGTGGAGCTCCCAGGACTTCCATGGTTTCAGTGGTTGGGCAGTTAAACTGCTCTTAAAAAATTTTCTGGCAAGTCTGTACATCCCTGGAATATAGAACTTGGCTTCATGAACTCAGAAATCTAAATCCTAGCTCTGTCAGTCTAAACAAATGTCTAGTACCTTACATTTGACTAAAATTTGTTTTATTTTACTTCCACAAAAGACAGAAATGTTGTTTGAGCTCTTTCTTAATAAGTTCAAATATGTCTGGGGCAGAACTGTCTTCATGGGAACAAGAGTAAAGTGACATTGCAGGGAAGGGGCTAAAGAAACAGAACAGTGAGAAGAGTTTGAAACAGACTTGCCTGGTTTGATCTTATTTGCTGATATTTTGATGAGAAAATCTGAACATTTTCATCCTTACATTAATTTTTCATGACTTCTGGAAGTGCTCTGACAACTACCAAGGGAAGCAATATAAGAAAGTATAGTTTAGATTATCTTGTAAAAGCTGAGCCCATCTTTCTTGAAACCAATAGTGTTTAAAGACATTAGGAGCAGACACTGAGTTCTGTTCTGTTGCCTTGCTTCAACAGTAATATATGTAGTGTACCTAAACCTGTCTGTCTATTTAAGACAGGGAGACATAAAATTGGTTTTGGTTGCAATGCTTGCCTGTGTCAAGGGACATCAAGCATGTGGCATCTCAAATGACTTTGCAGTCAAACCAAAGAATCCACTGCTTTATGTTATTCAATAGGAGCAGAAAAAACAAACATGTACCTTTCATTTTCACCTGTATTTATACGATCTGGAATGAACAGGCATCAAATAACATGAGGGCTTTTTGGTTTTGATGGCTTTATTTTATTGGTTGGCTGTAACTTTTTCAGCTGACAGGTAAAATGCAGGTAGGTTGCAGCCCTCAGATGTGACCTCAACCATTCTATCACAGCTGAATCTTTCATGTGCCAGCTGATTGCAAGGTGACACTTCACTAGGAGAGAGCTGTGCCATGACCTCCTCAGTAAGATTATAGAAGTAACCTGGGGCAGTGAAATGCATTCTTCATGCCTAATAAAAAGGTGAAGTGTTACTGAAGAGAAATTATTGCAGGCAGAATATAGAATTACTGAAAATAAAATTACAGACTAGTAGCATACATGGAAATAGCAGAGAAATAGAAACAAAAATGAAAGAGAGAGTGGGAGCAGAAATAGGAAGCATGCAAACTGGAGGTAACAGGAAAGAGAAAATATGCATAAAGAGGAGCAGTACATTTACTATGTGTTAAAACAAAGACGAAGGTTTAGTTGTAGAACATATGTTGAGGTAATTTATAAGAAAAGGAAGAGCTTTAATTTTCTGCATTGCAGTATGCAAGAAAAGAGCATAAGATCACTGAATCTGTGTCTTCAGCTGGACGACATCAGACACATCTGAGATAAAGTGAGCTATCCAACAGTAATATCATAATACAATGAGTATTTAAAGCTGGAACTTAATTTTTTAGTTGTGTAGTCCTGTTTACATACGAGCTGTTGACAGCCAAATGGATCTCTCCAGCATCATACAGTGGAGTGTCTGCTTTCTCAGGCTTATTTATGCTGTTCCTCCATTTTACCCCTTTCCTTTCCCTGAACAAGAAGACAGACCCCCAGCCAACTAACAACAGGGCTCTGTAAAAGCACTGTTTAAGGTGTGGAGTTGAGCTTTTAGAAGTTGGATAATACCAGAAGTGAAGTTGTCTTTGCAGCCTTCATTTTCTTTATTTTACACTCTGTGTTTTTGCGACATGCATTATTACACTGTGGTTGCGTGATCATATGCAGTTATGTTACAAAACAGCTGCTTTGCTCAGGTCACTGAATGGACCTGCTCTACACATATACTGGGTTAACATTTTTGAGGAGGAGGTGTCATGGGTTTGCCAACCAGCATCCCCTGGGGCTGAAAATGTTTTTTTTCCAGGTGAATTTCCAAAGCAAAGCCAATTAAAAGTCTTAGTAATGCCTCTGCCAATTATATATTTAAGAAAATGGAAGAGAAGCCTGTGGTGCAGAAGAAAATGGAAGAGCCAGTGTAGCAGCCAGCCCTGTTGGGCCCAGGTATGCGCCCCCCACTCTGGGCCAAGTCTGGCCCAGGTGAGGGGGGGCCAGGCCCCTTCTCTCCTGTAACGGAGTAGAGAAAAAAAACCACTTTAGAGAAGAACCTGGACAAGACATGCCGCAAAATGAATTCCAGGCAGAGATAGTGCAGCCTCCAAGGTCACAGCTGGCAGCTGGAGGAGAGAGAAGCCCAAAGGGGGGACTCCTTTTCCCCCTGTCTCTCTTTCTCTCCCTTCAGCAGAGAAGACTGAAAACTAAAAATCTCTGCCACCTGTGGAAGACTGCTGGGGAGTGGAGGCCCCCCTCTGCAGCTCATGAAGGAGCCCATGCCAAAGCAGAGGAGTGCGTGAAGAAGATATAACTCCATGGGAGGCCTAAGATGAAACAGAGCCCTGCTGGAGACCTGTGGCCCATGGAGAGAGAGACCTACGCTGGAGTGAGTCGGCCCGAGTAGGGTTTTTGCGATCCCAGTGAGAGATCCATTCTAGTGCAGCTGAATTTGTGACCCTGAAGGATAGCAGAGAATGGAAGAACTGTTACCTGAAGGTAGACTCAGGCTAGAGAGGCCCATAAAGGACTGTCTCTCAGGGGGAGGAACCTCACAGGAAACAGGGGTGGACTCAAAAACATTATCCCCTGTCACCCTCTGGTGAAGATCATGGTAAGACAAGTGTCCCCTTGCAGTCCATGGAGGACCACACAGGGCCTGGGTAACCCCCTGCCTCCGGTCTTAGCTCAGGAGGGGGTGAGCCCAGCCCTGAGGTCGACGCAGAAGAGAGAGAGAGAGAAAGAAACAGTTCCAGCTGCAATGAATCGGAGCTGTCATCCTAAAGATAATAGAAAGGAAACTTTCAAAGTGCTGCAAAATTATTTAAAAGACCTTTAGCTCTGGAAATGGAAAAGAGACTGCTTCTCCTCCTGAACTGATAAAAAGGGGGGAGGGGTATTTCTGTAAATACATAGCATTTCTGCCTAATTAGAATTGTTCTATATATAATTCTTTTGTTTTTATCTTGCTAGTAATAAATCCTAATATTATTCTCCCCATATCGGATCTCTTTTGTCTGCATAAACCTTCTCTCAACTCATAGCAATTGTGTGAGAAGAAATTAGCCCAAACTAAACCCATGACAGGAGGCTGGTGTTCACAGGGTCACTTTGGAGAGTAATGAGGCAGAAGACTGCAGGAAGAGAATATATGATCTCATGTTGAGGATAGTTATGGATGGAGTTGATGATCTTGGTCCATTTGAACCTAAATGATTCTCTGATTCTGCAGTTCATTTGCACTGCCCAGGTCTGTGCAGAGTTCCTGCATGGTACTGAGTTTGTTAGGCTACAGCTCGTTGTGGGGTGCAGGGGTGCTCCCCAGCTCCTGCTCTAAGTGAGCATCATGCTGACAGTGCCCGTGTTCTACAGCACAAAGTGACTGGGACATACTCTGTCCCCTCTCCGTCTCAGGTTTTGGTGGGGAGTGGGTAGGAAAGCATTCCAGCCAAGTCCTTGGTCTAAGCTTCTGTAAGTCAGCATTGACAGTCATGCCCTGGAAATGTTGCCCTAGGGTCTTGTCACAGGTAAGAGTCGAAGGCTGAGAAAAAATTTATTAAACAAGGCCTGCTACTGAGTCCCGAGGTGCAGAAAGGATCCCCTTGCTTTCTAAACCCCTTCTCAGAGAGGAATCGAGGTGCAGCTGAATCCAGTCTTAGCCTTGTATTATGTCAGTGGTTTAAATTCAAGGAATTACAGAGGTGTGATTTAACCACCTGTGTCCTGCAGGTTTAAACAATTAGCAAAATGACAATATTTATATAAAATGAATAGTTTATTATTACAAATGATCAGGCAAAAGATCTTAATCACAATTATCTTAATCACAATACAAAAGCTAAAACTACTAGTATAGTATAAGGTAGGATAGTGTACTATATAGAAACAAGTATAGAAACAATTTAAACTAGCAAAAGAGAAGATAATTATTAAGTAGAGATGTGATGTAACTCACCCATACCAACGTTCATGGGGAGATCTCTTTCAACCCTGAGGACTATCCTTGGAGAGCGTCTGTTGTGACAGTTGTGCAATATATAAAAGGATGCAGAAGTTTTTAATGTTGTTTAAGTGAACATACTTCCAAGATGGCTTTTGTAACTTGTGCAAACTCACCTTCTTCTTCCCAGGATTCTCAGTCTTTATCTCTACTTTGGAATGTCCTGAGAGATACCTGAAAGTCTCCCTATTGGTTTTTAACCCTTTGTTATCATTGGTTGGTTGTAAGACCTCCTGGACTCCCAATGGTCACTTTGTAATCCCCCGAAGAGCTATTTAAGTTGCTACCCAAAACAATAAACTCTCTCTGCCTCTCTCCTCATTGCTCATGTCCTGTGGTCTCTACGGGGACCATGGTGACCTTGTAGTGGCAGGGAGGGGGAGAGCACGCTCCCCTCCAGGACTTTTTTGTGGCCAGGCTTTGCGAACAAAGAACCGGGGAAGGTCTTTACACCTTCCAGCCTGTGCATTGGATTTTTTAGGTGAGACACAGTGTGCGCGGAACTGAGCCCACCCTTTAATCCTGAGGTTCATCTGCCGGGGCCAAGCACGCTTAGACGGTGGCAGCGAGGTCCTCAGGACGTAGATGGATTGCCTTACAGGGCTAACGAGCTCCATCTGCCCGGGGAGTGGCCCTGACTGGGAATCGAACCGGGGCCTCGGTGGTGACAGCGCCACGTCCTTAACTAGACCACCAGGGGCTCCCTCTCCAGGACTAGAGGTAAAGGGAAAAGCCTCTAGCTTGGAGTTCCCCTCCCTGTTCCCCTTCAGTGTTCGTCAAGGATTCCCAACCAAGGGAGGAATCTCCACGCATAGATCCTGAGAGGGTTATATTAGAAGAACTTGGCTGCGTGAGAGGGGACTAAACTTTAATAGTGTGAAGTGACTGACTGCTAGTCACACATTTACAGGCCAGCTATCAGCTTATCTGATTCAAAGTCTGGTGAAGCAGGATGGTTTTAGCATAATTAACACTGAGACAACACCCTGACACCAGCAGTTGATCTTGCATGATAGCTTGATAGAATGCCTAAGGGCTTTGCATTGTCTGCATTCTCTGATTAGGTTTTAGGTCTTATCAGGGTAGGTCTCTCCTGCCACAGGTCTGTATGAAACCTTGACTGACCACTGGAGCAAACAGTGTTCAGTCCTGTGGTCTGTATACACTCTGTGAAGGCACTGGGTTTAAACCAACATTTCCTATCTCATTTTACGAATTTAGAGGTAGTTGAGCTTGAGGCTGTATTCTGGTCTGATTAAGACTGTGGAAACGTTAATACTGATAACCTCTCTGCCATTCCTAATGTCTGCCACTGTTGATTAGATTGAAATAGATTGTTACATGTTGATAGGGTTTGTGTACTGCTGCATGGCAGCAAAATGAAACCTTTAGAAACACTGTTTATAAAACCCTAAGGTATTTCGACTTTGGAACTGGAAGGGAAACTTTGTACTGTGTTTTTAAATATCAGTCTACTCTGCTGTTTTACTGCCTGCCAGAATCTGCAGCAGTTAAATTTAAGTCAACTATTTATGGCAGGTATCTGTTGATATAAGTAAGTTTGATCTGCAGTTTTGCTTTCATGCCAAAGTATGATATTCACATATGGGTAAACACACACATAAATCTTCAGCTATTGAGATCTAAAGATCTAGTAAAAAAACAAGGAAAAGGGTGGAGACAAAGACTACAAGTATTTTAACTATCTCAAGGATCTAGTGGAGGTATCTTCCTCTGAATCACAAGTTTTGAGTCTGTGTTTTTTTTTGTTCTAGTAGTGCTGATGGAATTCGAGCAAACCATTGTCCATAACTTCTTATGACTAGGATTATGAAATACCTTGTAATTCACATAGGGATAGATCTTAACTCTTAAGTTTAGGAATAGTAACAAAGTTCTGTTTGGAACTAAAACTGAATTTGTCTGATTTCAAAATAAAATGTAGACATTTTTGTGAGATGATAGATATTACTATGACACGAGTACTGTTCTGGCTGCCTTGGAAGTACAGATGAAGATAGAGTTTAATCTCTGAGGCAGAATGGTGATATCAAATGTGAAGTTTAACATGGAGCCTTGGCTCCGTGTAAGCTCTGCTCAGCAAAAACAAAAACATCCCTGAATTATCAACAGTGTTTCCAGCACAAAGCCAAAACAGCCCCATGCAAGCTACTATGGAAAAAAATTCACTCTACCCCAGCCAAAACCAACACATGTAATCTTAATTCTTTGGTACATCAAGGGGATACCAAGAGAATTTGTTGTCCTGTGATCTCCTTCACAGCTATGCAGGCCTGCTACTTTTAAGGAAAGATTTTCCTCCAATTTCCAGCATTTATTCATGGCCAAATTGTCCATTTTGTTGCTGTGTCAATATGAACAATTCTTCTGTCTCCATCTGGAATAAAACCACTTGGCCCCAGTGGGCCCAAGACATAAAACTTTTAGACCTTCACTGGAGTGCTTGGGTTTGTATTCAGTGATTTCCTTTAAAACCTTTGCAAGTTTCAGTTAGTTTTTTGGCAGCACACTTTACCATCATATTGTGTGCCAGTCTGAATGAATTTATTTATTTACTTATTTCTCAGTCCCAAGATTGCTATTTTGGCCACCTTCCAGTCTCTCCTCTCCCTTCACAGCCCTTCCAGTTGATCAGTGATCAGTTGTTTAGCCTCCAAATTAATACTGATCTACTACACCTGAAACAAAGCTTTCCTGTACAGTACTTTATTAAATGATTCTGTAGGGTGGATTAAATCTACTGCATTGCTTTTCTCTGGGAAAAGGTAATTTATCTCAGCAATAAAAAAGCAGCAGTGTTATCTGATACAAGCTACCTTTCATCTTGTGCTTTTTATTCAGCTTTTCCTTTTTTGCATGCCTGTATGCACAAGCTAATGACTGTATTTTCCTGCCTGCTTCCCTTGCCTTTTACAAATACAGTTTACAGGTTTGTCACAAGAGCTTATGCAAAATTACTGACAGTTTTCTGTGTCCACTGCCTTGAGTCTACTGCAGCAGGGACTGTCTGCTTTTGCAGCTTGGGAAATGTTATTATGCTCGAGAATGAAACACCCCAAAGACTCCCTCCAAAGAGGAAACACAAGAAGGCTTTTCAGTTTGTCTTCTCCTGCCCACTCTGACATTTGGTACTTATTTTGTTGACTTTTGGGATGCCATCTAAGCCAGAATGAGGAAAGAGGAGCACCTCCAGAAACTTCACTGACTTTTCCTAAGGTGCATCTTCAGATAGGATCCTTGGGATGAATTAGCTGTTGAAGCTCCTTCCCTCTTGTTGCAGTACAAAAGATACCAATATGACCAACTTAAAATAGTAAGTGATTCATTCGGGGTAGATAAAATGAGGTGCATACAAACATTGGAGGTTTTTATTAATTTAGAAAGACAAGTTTTTTAATGAAAAAATATATTTCACCTCTCATTCGTCACTTTCAGAATGAGATTTAAAGATAATACTTGCTATTGGAGTCTGTTTAGTAGTCAGAGGTTTTTACCCTTGCTTATGAGACTCAAAGTTGGCCAAAGGGGACTGAGTCTTTTCACTTCAAAATATATTTTAAAAAAAAAAACCAACAAACAACTAAAACATTTGAGAGAAGAACAGGAGAGAGGCTTGGTATGCAAGCTCATGGAATTGGTGAACTTGTGCAATTGAGGTACAACTCAGATAAGGAATAGCTTGTAAGAAATTCTTCTACAGAGAATTATTGTAGGAGCTAAGAGGAAAAAAAATGTTAGCCAAGAAAAATGTTCAGGGTGTTTGCATGACTGAGCCTAAAATATTTTTGTTTATGGTTCAATGACGATTGTAGAGCTGTAACTTAAGCAATAACCCTTCATTCTTGTGGCTACTACTCTATTGCAGAGTCAACAGCATCCATTTGGTAGAGTCTGCAGCTTTTTTTCCCTGTAAGGCTCCGTTCTGCTCCTTCTGTGAAATTCTGTTAAAAATGTTGACTTTAAAACCATGTTTTGCTTCTGATGTGAAGAATGTTCTAAAAACTAGGAGGAAATAAGAACATTTTCTTGTGTTCTAGGTAATCAAAAAATCACCCTGACCATAATGCCATTCCTTTTTGCCAGTCCTTTTTTTTTTCCCTTTCCTCTAGATCAAAAATAGCTTTGCTTCCCTGTTAATAACAGTAATGTCCATGTTGATTATAAACACTGTGGGTTTTAGAGATGCCTTTAACTGCACATTTGCTTGCTTTAAGAAGCTGTTGCACTAAGTGATCTTTTTTTTTTTTTCCCCAGTAGGAGTCTGTGTTTGTTGTATGTGACTCTTTGGGATAAACCTTCCCTCACTTGAGTCTACTTTAAGAAATGACTCATGACTTTCCACTATCTGTATAACTTTAATATATTTTGCTCTTTTAGATCCTAAGAACAACTGTACTAGTCTTGTTCAGTAGAGTCCCTTCCTTAATCCGATAACAAGATCAGGGAGTTACTACTGCTCTTTATATTTTTAAACTGAAGCAGGCTCTATAACTTGGACAGATTTTATCTCTATGCTCACACCAAAACCATAATCTTCATTTCAGCTAGGACTTTCCTGCACAGGGTCTGAAGTGCCTTAACCTTTGTCATGTTATAGACATTCATTTGCAATTCTGTTGACTGCTTTTCACTTGAAGCTCTGTAACCTTTCGAGTTATTTTGAATGTATTTCCCAGAGTGTCTGCAGCACTGTTTCTTCCCCTTACTGTTTTCCTAAGGTTTTTCTTGTGGTCTTGTATCTACAAACCCCGATTCTATTGTTATTTTGCATTTTTTGAGGGGAGTTACAACAAGCATGCTGTGCCTAGTGCATTTGTCCTTGATTAACTTACTGCGTCTCAGGCACCACTTAAATAATTTGCCATTCCACATTCAAAGAATCCTTTTGTCCTTTTGTATTTCAGAACAGTGTAGTGCATTGGAAAATACATTTTTCTTACAGAAGCTGAAGTTTTTGTCTATTTTGTAAGTTCTTTCTAATAGGAACATTTTAGTTCTTAATGAGCACCTTTTACATCATCTGATGCTTCCTAGAGCCAGTTGGTCTCATACACCTGCTGTTTTTTTCCACATAGAGACCAAAATATTTTGAATAGTTTGGGATTTACCACTCTTCTAACCATTTGCTTTTGTTATATTTACGTGTCAGAGCATGATCTGCCTCCTAAGCAAGACTGTGGATTGAGTAGCTTTATTTCTTAAATCATGAGTGCTTAAGAGTTGATTCTCAGTTTCATGGTCTGTGAGGACTTTTTTTGGTTTAAATCTTCGGTATTAATCCAGTCTCATTAAAGAGTTCTTTAGATCTGAAAAATTGCAGTAACTCCTTGTTCTTCAACTTTAGATCACTCAATCTTCCTAGAGATCATTTGTTGTTTTCTTACCCAAATTTACAAAAAGCACCTTTTACAATTTTAATTTTTGCATGGAATAGATTTTTATGCTTTATAATAAAACTCATAACTTGCGATATCTTAATGATAAAATTATATGGTTTGCCCCCATCTCCCTCCAATAATATTTCCAACTACATACAGCTAACTCAACTCTGCTGAAGATTTTCATGGTGATTTCTTTCTGGCAACATGCCCTCAGCTCTTTGTGCTTCCCTCCTTAGTAACCATCAACTGTTAGATCTGGAAATGATGCCATAGATCTTGATGTGGGGAGCATATGCATAATTCTGTAGGATTTATGGATGCCCGTGTATGTATGTACGGATTATAAATCCGTTAGCACAGTAAAATTGATTCTTGCTGAAATCATAAATGATAGGCTTGTGGTCATTTTGTTCACCTCATATCTCAGTAAGTCTGTCACTACCGTTCGTGGCAGTATTTGGAGAAGTGGAATTGAATCCATTATATGATGAATAAATATTTCTGTAAACAGGGCTTCTCCTTGCTTTCTGGGGACCGTATTCTGTTTCCTGCCAGAATTCCGCTGCTGGGCAAGGTCACCTCTGAAGCTCGTTTTGTTTTCTGCAGGCTTTGTTTTGTGTCACAGTTTTTGAGAACATCACACCATCTCCTCAGTTTACCCAGTGCTATTAAACAGCTGCAGCTAGAGTAATTTTGGAATAATTCAGCAGAACTGGAGCATTTGTCATGGAATTTCATGCAGGAATATATAACTGTCTGTCAGTTTGAACGATTACGATTGCTGTCAGGCATTAAAAATTAAAAGGTAGGTGGCTTCAGTCACGAGATGAGAAGGTCTGTCCCCTGGGTGTTGTGCAGATAAATCATTGCAGAATTCTTCACCCTTCCCAAGCAATATGAAGTAGCAGCCTTGCTTTGCTTATGGAATACTCAGACCTTGACACCTTGACAGCTGGTTTAGGCAGTGAACTGTTTTACAACCCTCCTAATCAACAGAAGTGATCAGGAAAAAAAGTTGGATGTTTCAACAGCTGGTTTGGGGTTGGTTTGTTTACTTTTCCTTATGAATCAATTTCATATTTTCTTTCCTGGCCTTAAGCTTCAAGTCAGCATTCCTTGTACCATAATATTGGTGTTTTCCTGGTAACTTCATTTTTAGTGTTGAGGGAGGCTTAAAATAATTCCCCAAAACTGATTCCCAGGTTTGAAGTCAGAAGCATTTAGTGAGCAATTGTAGAAGATGGCTGCAAGGAATAGACCATTGTTTTGGAGATGCTGATTTTTTAGGAAGGGTAGATTTCAGAGATGCAATGAAATGTCTGGCTTTGAAGACTTAGCTAGACAAAACTGTGACTGACCTGATGTCATTTTGGTCTTTTTCTTTTAGTGAAGAGACTGATACAGGTGATATACAAAAGTGCTTTTCAAGTAATGTGTTTAGGATTTTTTATTCCTTTTGTTAGACTTCAACTACATTCATAGTACTGAGCTTTTCTGGGTAATTAAATGTTTTAACATGTGCCTTCACACTCTGCTGTAGCAATCTCAAACTCCTTGAGAAGACTACTTTGTGATTAGAAATATGTGGTGTTAGTATTTGAGAAGGATTTTTAGTGTCAAAATGGTTGCATATACTTCATTCTGGTTCTGCAAATTTCTCCGGAATGCTAATACAGGCTTCTTATATGAAGTATTGTGTATTAAATGGAGGTCAGGCATACCAACATTGCAAATGGATGCAATCAATCTCTGTGATTTAGTCTCTTACATTTCCAGATAGGCAGAAAAGCATATTCGAAACCTCTTGGCACCCTATTTTTCTAAGTGCCTGTTTACTCTTTGGTATCCTCTTTTAAAACTATCTTGACTTTTTTTTTTTCCAGAGAACCAGTAGTAAAATTTTCAGCAGTGCTCCAGATTCCTTTTAAATAACAACACAGTCATTTTGTGTTTGCTTAATTTCTTCACTTGTCTTGCTTATATATTATTTTCTGAGACAAGTAAGGCAAATGAATACCTGCACCTCAGAGCTGCTTCAGAGATCGTATCCTAATAGTGTTAGAAGAAATATCAATTTTATTCAAGATAGTTTTATTCAGTTTCTAATAATGTTAGTTTTATTCATTAGAGATTTTTCAGTTTCTAACCGTTGTGAGCTGATAACTAACTTCCTGAATCTTTCATAAAATCTGCTATTCTGTATCTTGGAGAAAAGTTACTATTTCTGCATTGTAGACTGGGAGGAATTATTCTCATAGTTGGCCGTTGTAAACTCTAAACCACAAGTAAAGAACAAAAGAAAAATCCTCTAGAACCTTTTCAGCCTTTCTATACTTTCTGCATGGAATTGAATTTAACAGGAGATGCAATGGGCAATCACGTTCTTGTCTGTCAGCAGTCCGCTGCAGGTGGAATTCACCCTGACTATACGTGCAGAACAGTCAGTACCTGTTATAATTAATCTCACTGTTTCTCTAGGTTCTTGCACAGAACTTTCTTCACCCAAGGAGCTTTTGCCTGCTGATAATACTAGCCTTAGCACTAATATCTGTAAACGTTGCTAATTTAATTAGTCACCAGTTGATTAGGGGTGTCAGGTAAATACTGAAGAATGTTCTTTTTAATGTTGTTGGTAGCCAGTTGGGTAAGATGATGTTCATTTTGTAGGGCACAACATGTAATGCATGATGCAGTTATGGTCAGGGTACTGAGTGGCAGCAGCCCATTCACATTCTTGCTCTGAATCCTTAGAGAGAACCACTTGAGTTTTTGTCACCATGGCCACAAACAAGCTACCCAATGGTATTTCACTTCCTGCAACTAGTAGGTTTATTGCTCTCAAATGATGATATGCTATAATTGAACATACTCATTAAATATACAAGCAGCCCTTTATCACTCTTGATTTAAATCAATTTCAGTAATACCATGTTCTAATAATGAACATTTGTGTGGTCTCCTTACACAGCTTCAGCATTTAGAAGCTTATTTCAAGTCCACTGGAACCCCTGGAACAACTGACACTCACTCTCCCTATTCTTTCTTCCTGGGTGTTACCGTTGTCCGTGGTCCTATGGGAAAGGAGGGAGCAGGCAGGGGACCAGTGCATTGAGTGCTCCCAGCAAAGGCAGGAAATACACACAGAGTTAGTCTCTGTCACAAGGAAGTGTTTTCTGAGTCATTTTGAGGCTTGCTATCAATATTACATTTGGAGGCAGTATTTTTCTGGCACCGTTCAGGAAAAATATCTTTTCTGAGGTTGACAGTGTTTATTGGTATTTCACTGTAATTAAGAACTTGAGGATTTTGGCTACCAAGCTGTAGTTTTTTTGTGCTTGCCTTTGAAATGTCAGCAGTCTTCCATGCAATATAATTCTTCTTGATTAAATTATTTCAGTTATTCCAAATTACTATTATAGTAGACATAGAACTAAAATGTTGTGTGATCCTTTTCCCAAATACATTTTGCCAAAGGACATTTTGTCTTCTGTGCTTCTGTTGTTTGCTAACATATATGTCTCAAAAACGTAGTATCTGATTCTGCCTAAAAAAATGTATTAATTTCTGATGTTTCCCAGTAGAATATAATTTTTTTTTTGGTCTTTGGGCCAAAAAAACCTTGGAATCCTTTATCCTTTGTTGCTAATTCAGCTATGTTCAGGTTTTGTAAGTTGATGCTACACCCACTGGGAACCAGATTTATAAAAAGACGGTATTTCTAGTTATTTACAAAAATAACTGGCTACATTTCAAAATTAAATGCTTAGATTGTAATTTACTGCTAATGTTTCGAGGGGCAACTAATTTTTTGCATGGCTAAGATTTTGGGAAAATATGGCTCAGTTACATGTTCTGAGCTTCTGAAAGTGGCTCTGTTGGTTTTTTCCTTCTTTTCTAACTTATAGGATGTCTGGAGTTAAATCAAATTTAGGCATTCTATTTTCCTGATACTTTGCTAAATCTGTTGCCCATCAGCCCCATGGCAGTTTTTGTTTCGTTTGCAGCCTCAGATTTGTTGAGATAGGACTTTGAAACTTTATGTACTTGGAATTTAAACACAGAAATTCTCCCTATATCTCTAGAATTCTTGGCCTTAAGGTCAGGGTCTTGGGTGGGGCTTTCCTTTCTTGTTGTCTTTCCTCATGAGTGATTGGGTTTGGATTATATTTTTAGTAAGATAACCAATTAGTTAGGCAAGACAACTGAATTGTGTCTAACCTTTCAGTATCATGCTTAAATTATTATGGAACAGCCCCTAAATAAATGAATTCTAGGTCAGTATTAAATACCTCATGAGCAGCAGATCTGTAATGTGTGCACACATCTCTGGAGGTATCTGAATGGAACTATTTTCCTCAAGATGTTTCAGATCTGGAAACTATTAAGAAAAAAAAAAAATCAAGCTTTGCAAATTGAACTTTGCTTTTAGTTTGGGAGTTTTATTGAGAGCGGAGTTCCTCAGCTGTGTGAGCCCTCTTTGCAGGTGCCCTGCACAGTGCTGTTTGATGGTACAGTGAAGAAGCTGTTACTCAAGATACAACTTTCCACAGTTGGACCCGACATGCTCAGAAATGTATTTTTAAGTGCTATTGGAGCATATTCTAGCCTAGAAAGTTAGGTGTGGTCATGTTGTGTCAGGTTGTTTGCAAGCAGGCAAGGTGCAAAGAGTAGCCAATATATCCTGAGGTGTCTTTGCTCTCTTCCACAACCCTAATCATAGCCATTCATTTCCATTTTCTGGTGCACTGTTTGCTCTAGTTAGGGTGGTAAATAGAGAAATTTGAAGAATGCCATTGCTGCACTTCTCTCTCTGTACCTACAGATTCAATCTGGCTTTGCTTGTGAAACACTCACCACTTGGAAACTCACTTTTTCTGTCCCTATAGGATGATTGGTTCATTTAATGCTTTGTGGCCTTCTGTAGCAAAATTAACATTCAGGTTTGGTTTGATTCTTTAAGTTTAGCTTATATACTTATATATTTCAGTACAAAATGAGTAATTCTTTTAGAATGCTCTTAAATGAGTTTAGGCTAGATGAGCTTTTCACAGGTCAGTCTTTTTAAAGACTGGAATAGTGTCACCTCAAAATATCCCTTTATATGCTTTGTCAAACATTCTTACTGCTTCTAATTTCATAGGAATTAGTAATAAACATAAAATTAACAGAAAAAAATAATAGTGGTCTGACTTGTTTAAATTTTTTGCTAATTCACACCATTCTCTAGCTTAATATAATGCTTATACAATACAGCCAAATAAGTTTCACAGAGAAGAGGTTTTAGAATGGTTTTAATTTTAGTTTTTATTAAACTCTCAGGATTTCTCTCCCCCATCTAAATTCCTGAAAAGCTGTTCTCTGTTCAGATAGTCTCTCTTACATATAATGAAGTCAGTCCCCCCAGGAAGACTTCAATTTCCTCTTAATGTTTTGTTTTGTTTTTGTTTTTGTTTTTTTTTTTTTT
>NW_020955967.1:206222-212509 GCF_003031625.1 Empidonax traillii | reverse complement strand
TGGACGGTGGCAGCGAGGTCCTCAGGACGTAGATGGATTGCCTTACAGGGCTACCGAGCTCCATCTGCCCAGGGAGTGTCCTAACCGGGAATCGAACCCGGATCTCAGCGTTGACAACACTGTGGTTTAGCCACTGCACCACCAGGGGCACTCATGAAAATAACTATGTTTTCCAGGTAGGAAGCTGAGTCACTGTCATGGGTGTGTTTAAATGGGGAATAAATTAGGACCTTCTCTAACTTAAAAGCAGCAATTTACTGGATTGCCATTCATTAATAATACGCACTGCCAATAATTAGGTCTCACTCGTTACCAATCTTTTTTCATATTCAGGACAGTTAACTCTTAAAAACCTTACCCCTGTTAGCTGTGAAGATCTAGTACCACAAAAGTGCTGTTGGGCATTAGGCATAGCTTGCATAGAAATACGAATGTAAACATATACATGTAAATGAATATTCTATACATTTATATATAGCTTGATAATTCTCTAAATACTTATTTTTGTAGATACATACATATTCAGCTCATACATGCTCAGCTGTGTGCTTTTCGCTATGCCACCAATCTGACAGCCTTGCAGGTTGCCAAATGCCCATATGCAGTTGCAGCATGTTTGAGTTAGAGAAGCAGATACTAATTGCATCTTGCTTTTAGTATGGAACTCTTTTTTTTCTTGGTGCATCAGGCCTCTGCCTTGGCTACTTTGTGTTGTATTACACTTTCATTATGCAAAATCTTTAGCATGAAGTAATCAATTCCACATAGATAATTTATAGATCTTTATGCTCTGAATAGTTAAGGTGGGGAGTGGGCACAATGAGTGATCCTGAGCTTCTTCCTCTAATTGGCCTGGGATTGAGACTGGCAGAGGAACATGAGCTCTTTCAGGTGTTAGAACTTCCACAAATTGTGCTTGTTACCAAAAAGGGTGATTAAATATAAATGTTAATGTGTGAAGAAGTAGAAAGGGTATATCGGAGGCACACAGTCACAAAGCTCTTCTACTCCTCTTATATTAGCGTATATATATTTATGTATCTCTCTCTCTTGGAAAATCATTTGATACCATGTTATAATAAAATGTTACCAGTTTAACATTGTATCACAGAAATACAGACTTAAGTTATAGTGGAATCAACTTCAGCAGCAGTTTGATCTTCATGTTAGGGTTGCATTATGTGGATTTGTAACAGTCAAAAATGGCTGGAGTTTCAAAACCTGTTTATGTTATTCAGCTCAACCTTTCACAGTGAGTGCAGAATGCTTTTTCTTTGCAGCAGTTCCATTATTATTTAAATGTATTTTTGAATACCTCAAGTGAATTGTCTCCATCAGCCATTAAAACAGTTTGTCCTGTTCTAAATAGTATGTTGGGTGGTATGGCTCAAGCTGCTGCCAGCAGAATCCCTTGTATTGCACATGGTGTACCTTGCACAGTTGCCTTTAGCTTAGATAGTTTTTATTTGTTGTTTATTTGTTCTTTATAAAGCATTTTGGATGGAAATTACATTAAAACCAGACAGAATACTTAGCAATAAAGTTGGGTTACTGGAATAGACAATGTTCTTACCCTCTGAAATTCTCAGAAACCTCTCCCAAAGATATTTGCAAATGCTTACTTTTTAATCCCAAGAAGTGCAAACTATTATTTGATCTCAAAAAGTGAAATGACGTAAAGAAGTACCAAAAAAAGGCTGTGTGGTTATTAACTGGATTTCTTATTTTTTTATAGTATCACTCTGCATTTCAGAGGTGGCTGTGTTTTTAATTTTTACAACTATACTTTGCTTATGCTTTACTTCTGCTGGATTCTTGTGGCTGGAAAACTACTTCAGTCCTCTGCTAGTAAACTATCTATATCACACTGCTTTTCATGCTGGGTGATCAAATTATGGGGGATAATAAATTAGTTGTGATACACACCACTTGTCCCAACTGTCTTATGCTGCCACCACCTTGCCATGGCATAGGTTAAGGTTGCACTCATCTCTTTTAACTTGCCTGCCTGCAAACTGGTTTATTTGTGTGGTTTATTATCATACTAGTTTTGTATGAAGCTCACTCAGTATCTTTTTAGACTTTACATGACCATACTCTTGGCTATAACTTATCATTTTTTAGAATCTGTTATCAGGTGGGCTCTTGGAAGTTGTTATCATGGGGTTCTTTCCTCTCCTATTAGAGTCCTAATCCATGAATAATACGTGGTTTTTATTCAGAAGGAAACAATTTTTTCACTCAGGCTTGCCCACCTCTTTTTTTTTTAATGATTTTTTAATTTTTTTTTTTTTTTTTTTTTTTGCAGCAGTAACTTCAGCTAACTCTGGAAGAGATTCCCATTTTTAAAAAAAATCCCTGTTACGCTGTTCTCATTAAGTTGCTCTGTGGTCTTTATCACGTTGGCAACAGAGCTTTCGTTTAGGTACTAACCCTCATGTAATTTTAATTCTGAGTGCTTTATTACCTTAAGCTTGTTATTTACTCTGGGAAATCTGCATTTTTTTTGTATATTGACAAGCCAAACTTTTTAGGAAATCTGCTCCTCTTTCTGCATCTCCTACCTAACAGTCCTGTCACTCTTTCCTTTGGGCACAGATGATGTCTCTAGGTGGCTGAATGCCCTGCAGAGTCCTCTCCTATGTTGAAAGGCCACTGAACTTGAGTTCCAGCTGAAGCTGTGGTGGCCTTGTAGAGCCATAGAAGGTGAAAATTTGCTTATTTAACACACATTGTTTTTCTTGAGATAGACTTCGTGTCTGAGCATTCAGTAATCCACCACATCTGCTCTCCCTTTCTTTTCCTCTGCATCTTCTCTCATTGTTTGAGAAACTGTAGAATTGTTTGAGAAACTGTAGAATTAAACATTGAGAGGAACTGAGAGGGAGAACCATACCTGCCTATATCACACCTGGGATGAGAATTCTCCTGCAGAGGTGACACAGGACCAAATAGCCTTATTTTCAATAACTGAGTATAAGAATGATGAAAAGTATTCAATTGGTGTTTCATTTTTTTATGAAGGTGATTCTTGGGTTTTTCCCTTTCTCAAATAAATGAGACAGGTGTTTTGTTTCGTTGTTTTTTTTTCCTTTTTCCCCCTATAAAAACCATAAATATTTTGACTTAAAATAAATTTAAGTCACTATTTTCTGACTAGTTCTAAGAGGTCTGTTAAGGTGTGCTCTTTTTGTTAAAGCATTCTTTAGATGACTGTTGCACACATGTGGACAGTTTAGTTGTGGAGACTGTTGCTTTTCAATATCAAGCTGACTAGGTGGCTGCTGAAGTGATATTAATCATTTAACACAGCTTAATTAACAGATGCAAGCACAGTGGCTCATACTTCCACCTGTTGTTTGTGGCCTTCTGCAAACCTGAGAACCTGTTTTCCTGATCAGTTTGTTATTAAAAATAATATTTGTTAGTTGGTTTTGATTGAAGACAACAAAATCCAGCAAAAAATAGTAGAGAACTAAGAAGACATGGCCTACAAGGAAAGGTGGATAGTTTTATTTAAGAAAAGAGAGGAATTAGGGAATACATGATGAATTTTAAAACAAATGAACGTAATTTCCAGAAGAGCACAGAATGTGTTTTTGGTAGCGTGAAATCTGTAGATAAGTTTGGGGACTTGGAATATTATGATTATGATCAGTATTGGTATTTTCCAAGATGTCCTCCTTTCTACACCTTGCCCCTCAGGAAAGGGAAAATTATAGATGTTTTTATTGAAATTTGTTTTTAAGGGAGAAACAAAACAGAACAGAAATAAAACATCCAAAATAAACAATAGTAACAACAACAAAAAAGGCAAAAAATCCCCACAAAATTAAAAAAAAAGTTGTCTTAAAAAATATTTTAATATTTAAATCAGAAAAATATAATAATACTTCTCAATTGTCTAACGGTTTGTATTTGTTGTTTTATTTACAAATTGTGTAATTTTTCTTTGCTTTTGAGAGACTGAAAAATTAATCTCTTCCACCTGTTATGACTTGTATCCACTTCTCCACTATATTTTGGTTGCCTAGAAAAACAAAGCAGAGTACAGCAAAGAATGCACATTATTGATGTAACTCTAGTCCTCTTAATGCAATATTTCAGAAGATGCCTGATCCACTTGAGGTTTATGAAATAGGGTGGGTTTTTTCATACCAGTAATCCATGGATGAGAACTCACGTATGAGGTTTTATTTATTTATTTGTTTATTTATTTAATCTTTTTGTTGGGAACTCAAAACTTAGACAAATCACAGTCAAGGAGTCTTGGATTTGGGAGAATTATCAGGGGAAATGACCAAGAAATAAGAGCTGGTGGATAACCTTATAATAGCCCAAGTGTATTTTTACACTTCATTAGCAGATTGGTGCGTATGTATTTTAAAATTACAGTTTAATCGTGTTTTTAATTGTCTGTCTAAAAGTGATCTTAATGAAAAGCAACCATCTCAAATGAAGGGAAGGCACTGAGATGATATTTTTGTAACCAAGTGCAGCTTGTGTTTTAGTGCTGACTCCACCAGTAGCACAGGATCTGTAGGGTACATATTTGCATTTAATCCTTTTTCATAAGTGATGTATTTATTCAGACAAACAAATACACTGTGATAATGAGTTTGGCCTCAGGAGGAACTGTAAAAAGACCATTAATAAGCATATGGAATATGGATGGAGTGCAGGATGCAGCGTGAATAGATAACTGGTTGTACCAGTGGAAATCCTGAATTCCTGGGAACTTCTCTTTTTCTCCTTTGTGGCATTTTTACAACAGATATGAAGATACAAAGAGCTTTGTGCAAATGTATGAGGTAACTGCCTAGTTCAAAACTACCACACTTGCAATTATTTTGATAGTCTAGTGGCCAAAATCTTTGCTTAACAGAAAAAAAGAGCCCTGAAGTGGTGTGTTTGTTTCTGTGATTTCCTGCCCCCCCACCCCCCCCAAAAGCACTACATAAATAGGTACTTGCTCTCCTTCATTATTCCTTTATTTGGTTGCTAATGAAAAATGTACCGTGTCTTTTTTCGGTCCCATTGAAGAAATCTGCTTTCCATTGACCTTTTCGGAAGGCAGGATAATTGAAGTGATAATCTGAAGAGGGAAGCATTGATTTTAAAACCCCATTTTTCAAATCAAATGGCATCTACTCGTCTCACACTTATGCGGACCTATTCTGCAGAAGAAAGTGAAGCTTCCCACTACCACTGAATTAACTGAGGTTTGTGATTTCTGAGAACTGACTCATCAAGTATCTGTTCTGCACTCCAGAGACAAACAGCTGAGACCAAAGACAGTGAAGTAACTGTAATTTAAAAATTAATTCAAATGTTTCCAAGGGTTATTTGGTTTTCTCTATTAGAATTAGGGATTGAAGCATTATTGGGGCATCTTTCCTAATACTTAATGCTGCCAGGTTTTCTCTCTGCATTTGTCTGAAAATTTATTATATACTTCAAGATTTGCCTGAAATGTTGCACACTTGTGGTATTAGTAGCATTGCTTTCATGTGGTATGAATTTGTGAATTACACAGTGTGTAATTGTGGAGTAAGGGATGGAACACAGATTATACTTGCATTTGAAACAAACACATTGCCTAAAAAAAGCTTTAGTACCACAAGGTACCTACTTTATTCATATTGAATATTACAGACATTCAATTTGATCCTTTTGCTTTTGCTTTCTTCTCTGTCCTCAGACTCCAAGTGACAGGAAATAAGTTGCTGCAAATGAGTTTGATCTGTGCTTGTTTGAGGTCCTTCCGTGTGTGGTGGATTTTCCATCTGTATTCTTTTTGCTCTCTCTGTGGGGTTTCCTTTGCTTCAAATTGATGTGAAGGACCAAGGGAGATACAGTTATACCGGGTCACTATGCAGAATAAGGCCATGGAGCATCAGAACAAAATTCCCGGGACATTCTGGTTAAAGCACAGGTTAATATCAAACTAGCTCAAAATAAACTATTTGTTTGATTCAATCAAACAAGGTAAACTGCCTTGGCAAGTTCAGGTTACAATTGTGGGACTTCTTAATCTGAAGAATAAGCATCAATCTTTTGGTGGTTATGTTTCCAGTAAGACTGAAACCAGATTCTGAACTGTCGCAGTCTTGTCTGGGGTCAGGAGACAGACCAGCAACGGGGGTTCTTGCCTTGCCTGCAGATAGTATAATGGCAATAGCAAGTGCTGGCAGGTAAAGTTCACTTATGTGAGGAGCTCCGAGTAAGAAACAAACACACACACACACACATACCACACACACATCACACACACACACATACCACCC
>NW_020955967.1:191050-205636 GCF_003031625.1 Empidonax traillii | reverse complement strand
AAAGGGGCGTAACTAAGGCGGAGCATGCAAATCCTCTCACAATCATAGGGTAACAGTTAATACATAAACATTAGGGGGTGGTAACTTGGGAGGAGAAAACTTGGGATAAACTGATTGGTCAGTACCTCAGGGTATGCTGACCAATGGGAAGCTGTCAGGCTTATCAGTCCATGAGGGAGAAAGGGAAAATGGGAGAGACAACCTACAAATAGGTTTTTATATTTAGCTGAACCACTGCAAACAGTCTTTTAAGCACACTGAAGTTCATTGTCCACTTTCTCAAGCTGGTTTTTCCATTCCTCAAAGGTGGTCTCGCTGTTCTCAGCCTCCTTCCACATCCTGAACGCATTTTCCATATCCTCATGGACACTCTGGTTTCCAACACTGAACCAGTAGAAGTTCCAGCTTAAACCCAAGTTATTTATCCTGATTCTTTGCGTAAAATTACTGTTGAAATGACCAACGAATTTTTATAACTGCACCCTCAGCTCCCATTTTAAAACTTTTCTTCTTTGTAGTACTGTATAATCCTCCAGAGCTTATGTGCTCACCATGGGCATTTTATCACTGTGATAAAAAATTACAAATGACTTCCCACTTTAAAGTAATGGTGCTATTACTATAATACTTTTTAAAAATAAAGTTTTAATCAATGTGAGGGGATTTACCAGAAAGAAAAATAATTTTATGTTCTTTTTCATACTCACTGAAATTTGGTTTTGTTGTTCTTTTTTTAATAGTGATTCCAGAGTTTATTGGTCAAGTAAATATTGCATTGGAGAGCCTAAGTAAGAACACAGTTCATCTGTTCGATGATAACCACTTTGTGGACATTTCTAAGAAGGTGTATGATGCGATTCACAACATCAGGTGCTCAGTCATGATGATTCGGGTGAGTTTTTAATTTGTTCTTTTAATATTTGTTTTTGAGATGGTTCGGGACACCAGGGATTTAGAACTGTGTATGTGATCAGTGCCCCTAAGGTCATATCCAGGTTGAACTGATCTGGAAAATTTGGATTACCATGGAACAAACGTGATTATAACTCCAGAAGTGTAGAATTGCATTGAGTACAAAATCAGAATGTTGCATCAAAATGTCTTTTGTTCTTTAAAAGTATTTAGTTATATTTGGTTGATAAAGAACTTCATTCTCTTCAGTAATTATCAACTTACAGCTACAAACTCTAATCTGCAGTTCTCCAGCCTTAACCTGTGGATTGTAGGAACTTGAGAGTATATTCAAGTGATTCTGATAATCCCTTCTTGAAGCTTTTTCAGCTTTCAATCACACGACTTCACAGCCTGATTTCTGTCAGTCTTACACAATTACAATCACTGCACTTACCCTGGTGTTTTTCCTGCAGTTTGGGAAACTGCTTCAGAACAACTTATTTTTAAAACTCAAAACAGAATTTTGTCAGGTGCAGAATTTCCCCCAGATATCTTCAGCTCATAAATTCGACTTCAAGTGATAAAAGAACTGAGTTGTAATGTATGTAGGTTCAGCAATTTTGTTTTTAAATTAAATTAAGTGTTAATAAAAATATACAGAGATCTCTCAGAGGAAGTTTGTCTTCTGCCTTGACTTTTCAGTTGAGAACAAAGTTATTGCTTATTCTTTTTCCTTTAAATACAAAAACATTCTAGGCTGGCATGACCAGCAGGTCATGCAAGGTGAGCCTGCCCCTCTACTCCACTCACCTACAGTGCTGCATCCAGCTATGGGGTCCTTGGCACAGAATAGACATGGACCTGTTGGAGCGAGTCCAGAGGATGGCCACAAAAATGATCCGAGGGATGGAGCATCTCTCCTGTGAGAAAAGGCTGAGGGAGAGTTTGGTTCTGATGTGAAAAATATTAGTCTTAACATATTGTGTTAGTTGAAATGTTTTAGTAGGAATGTCAATGTGCAAAATTATTAAAATGTGTCATCTTTATTGCAGTTGTCAATTAGGAAATTTTTTATATACTGAAGAAAAATCCTGAAACATCTAACATCTTGCCCATACTAGTAAAAGTTTGTGTGAGCTGGATTTGCATGGCGAAACAAACCAGAGTGAGGCTTATCCTCTAATTAGTTCCTGTGAACATAGGCTAAGGGTTTGATTAGGATGTCTGATTTTTTTTCTAGATAGTTAAACTTCATTTAATGCCTGTATTGCTCACCACATCTTCCCTCAGTGAATCAGGGACTCCTGCTGTTTTTTTAAGATTACAAAGCTGCTTCTGTCTGTTCCTCAGTGAGGTCTGAATCTTCTATATGTCCAGTCTTCTTGGGCTTGACCTCCAGCTGGTTGTGATTGACTATTCCTTTATAGAGTTTTTAATTTTTGGGAAGTTGGGAAATGCACTGAGGAGTGTAACAAAGCTTCAGTCAGCTTCTGTGAAGATACAGGCATAGCTCTGCACAAAACGGTATATTCTTAGTCTTCTGTGATGTGTGTATGCGAACAGTAACTCAGAAAAGGATATTGTATTCCCCATACTTCTTTCTGAAGCATGAGGGTTAAATAGTGAGATATGAAGAGACTGTAGGTAGTCACAGTGCCCAGTGCACACGCACTACGTAAGTGCAGGGTGCATCCATAAAATCATGAATCACTGCACACCAAAATGGACAGTATTAATATGAAGATTTCTGTCAGTGCTATCTTGCAATTCTGCTTTGCAAGTCCTGACAAAAGCTCAGGAGATTGAAAAAAAAAAAAAATCATCAAAGGGGACATGTGCAGTTTTCTGCTTAATGAATACCATTATTCAGGCACAGTCATGAGAGGGGTTTTTTGAGGTTTGGTGAAACGTAAGTCAGTTCCTCCACTGCGCCTTAGAGACACTGACTGCTGGCACAGAGAGAGCGCAGAGGAAACCCTGGCATTCATTTTCTGAGTCACGATGTATTTGCATTCCTAATTAGATACATTCCAGACAATGCCAGTTTCCTTTCAGTGCCTGTAAGAAGCTTTAGTAAATCTGATGGTTATTCAGACATACTCTGTTGGCACAGAAGCCAAGGTGAGGAAACAGAAATGTTCTGTGGCCAGCTTACAGGGGCTTGCTGATGGTGCCAAAGAACAAGGGGTTGCTGATTACAGGGGATTGCAAGGCTGAATCAGGGTAAGAAATTGTTGATCAAAATATAATTGAGAAATGTAAATGAACAAGGCCACTCATTCACAGGGGGCAATTTGTCAACATCAGAGTAAAAGCAGAAAGTCTTTGGATCAGTTCCTCAGGAAGCATTTCAAGCATGTATTTACGCAGAGAGAATGTTTTAAAAAATAGAGTTCCTAACTGTAAAATGCTGCCCAGTACTAGTGTTAATGCAGATTATCAGCTATGCATTTCTATGTTCAAGCTTCGCCATAGATACATAAAACATTCACTCCAGTCCTGCAGGTTTAATTTGAGTAACACTTGAGAGCACCTAAATAGTGGAGGGTGTGTTGTACTGCTGATCTGTAATAGGAATACCTCTGGAACTGCAGGGTGCTTCCTTTAAGATGTTTTCATTGTTTCACTCACAAGGATTACTTAATCCAAGGGTGGCTGTTGATTTGAAATCACCAAATAGGTGATCCAGGGCATATCCACATTCCTTAATAATTTTTTGGCTCTTTAGACATCTGATTTTTGTTAGATTATAGAGACTTTGTGAGCTTGATTTTGCAAAGGAACATTTGGACTCTATCTGGATAGCATTTTAGTCAGGATATTGATGTTATGGACATAGACTAAGGTAGATAGTACGATTAAAGATAGGAACTGTGCCATGTGAAATATATAAAAAAGTCAAAGGAAACAGGTTGATAGTTTTTGAGGCAATACATACTGAATGCTGCGTAATTAAAGATTAATCTTAGAATGAAAAAGAGCTTCTGAATGAAGTTGTTTTATGTTGAAGAATATGAGACAGCTGGATTGCAGTAACTGCGAGTAATATCCCACTAGGATATTAAGCACAGTGGGAAGTTGTGCCTTCAAATGAATAACAACTACTCATAGCTGAAGCAGTAATGAAGTCATCCTAACAGAAATATTCCAAGAACAGGAAAAGAATTCACCAAGTCCAAAGTTTCACCAAATTCTTTGTTTTTATTGGAGGATAAACAAGTGAGCATGTGTAAGTTTTTCAGAGACAAAGAAGAGGGCAAAAGGTTCATATACTCTCTGCAAAATGCTTTCACTACACTTACATTCACAGAGGCAGTGAATGAGGACCCCCTGTTCTGTATTTTTATGAGAAGTGGAAAATGTATGTTGAGACTGCAGTTCTTATCTGATACTACACATCATTTTGATGCATTTTTAAAAATCCTATCTACTGAATGTGTATTCCATGTGCTATTTCTTTCAGAATTCTAGCATGGAGACTGTAGGTTCCCTCAGGAGTCTATGGTGTCAGATTTTCTGAGTTTGTTTTGCACACTGGGCCTTGATTTCCATTGCATGACCATTCTCTGCACCATTTGTGCATGATCTCCACCCCCCTGAAAACTGGGGCAAAGCATTCATTTTGCTTTTCTGTCTTGCCTAGATACTTTTATTTCAACTAGACCTTCACTACATCCCCAATGCATTCCCTGTATTTCTGTTTCTTTAGCTAATAGTCTTCTAATGTAGTTTTTAATTTCCTTTGAAAAGTCAAACTCAGTTTAGCTACACATTCAAGTGTCTGCAGTGTAATGCTTTTTAAAATGTTTTGGCTTCCTGAGAATACTCGTGTGTGTGTGTGGGGAGGGGTGGTGTCACTTTTTCTTCTTTTATTGGTTGCAAATTCTTTGTGGTTTTTCATTCTACTTTAAAGAAAATGTGAGAGTTCATCCTTAGTAGAGGTTGTGAGCTCTTTGATACACTTGATTTCTCTCAGTAAGAGACATCACAGCAGACTACATTCTCTTATACTCAGCAGAGTCACAGGAATTTTCAGAACATGGACCTCTTGGAAAGGAAGACAGCATGTGGTGAAAGCCCTTCAGCCATTTAAGGAGTGTCTAGTTTAAATTCTACCTCGGCTTTTGTTAATGACAGAATTATCCTACATATACAGGGTTTTCTGCCTGTTTTCACTTCTGTAGTAGATCCAGATGCAGGCAATAGCAGCCATGAATCGAATTTCTAACAGCTGGAGAAAACAAAGCAAAGTAGGGAAGCACCTGAGGGGGGAAAAAAAGACATTTACTGCAGTCTTTTAATCGTTTGGTTTTCCAAGAAAGCCCTGAGACCTCGTGGGAGAGAAAGACAAGGAACATACAGCCTTGGTAAACTTCATTGTGGCTGGTCTGAAATTTGTGAGTGATGTTAACCCATTACAAATCTATATTGGGAAGTTTGATAAATAACTCTTTTTTTTTTTTTTTTTTTTCCCTATCCTACACCAATTGCACAAGGGGCAGAACTCCTGCAGCAATAGTTTTCCACTTGACCTGCACCTCTCAACACTTTCTGGTTGTTTCTGACCTAAGTAGGTCAGAACTGACCTTTCCTTCCACAGCTCCTTATCAATTTAAGTCCTGTCATCCGGAGATTGACACATCTAGAAGTAGAGTGACTGAAAAAGAATGTGGTATGTGATGTCTTTAAAAAAGAGGGTAGAAGAAATACCTGTTGTCTGTTAGGGATAGTTGGACACCTATTCCTTTTTCAGATTTTTATCCTGAGTCACCCAAAAGGTGTTAGTGGGGATTGTTACATTTGTGCTGCAGAACCCAAATAAGAGGTAAGACTGTTTAGTGCCAAGATCAAATATGCATACTTGCAGGTAAAAGCTTCTGACAGCTACTTGCCCTTGCATATTGGCTCTTTAACCTCTCAAGTCAGACGTACCATTATGGGGAAAACTTAAGTCAAAGTACTATCTCACCTAGGTTATATTTCATATCTTAATTCATGTACATACATATTTTCCAAAAAAAAGTCTGTGTTCTTTATCCTACGGTATACCTGGGAAGTCATCTCCTACTCTATAATTACTTACTTGTTTAAATTTACATCTGCATTAGCATCATAAACTCAGTCATTATTATTATTACTCTACCTTGCAGATGTCTTATCAAAATTCCTTGTACTGCAACAGTTTTGGGGCACAATCAGCATACATTTCAATTCAATATGCTGACATTTTTTAAAATGCTAATCTCCATTTAGTACCTGGGGAGTTTGTGTTCCCAAATAAATAAAACCAATCCCTCTTTTCTGGCAAACAACTGTACATCTAAATTTGCTTATGTTTCATGTTAATGTACCATGTAACAAACTCTCAAAGTTTCATTAGTTTAAGGCCTTTAATATCTTCAAGAAAACAAATTACTGTTCTGGTTCTCTTGTGGTAGCATTGCTGACTTTGTTACTTTATAGAGCAAAAAGCTGCTCAGCAGTGATTCTGTAAATAAAACCCATCCCTTGTTTTCCTTGAGAGTTGCATATTTTTTTCTTGAACATGTGGGCAGGATGTTACTGTAACAAATATCTTTAGTTGCCACAGTTGCCATCACAAGCATCTTTTCTTGAGAGCTGAGGTATTTCCACAGCAAGAACCTTTGTTAGTAGAAATGGAGATGTTTTATTGTTTTTAAAAACAAATAGTGTGTTCACATCTTAGGTAAAGGGAAGGGAGACGGAAGAGGAGAAATCAAATGCTCAGCCTTCCTCTCAGGCACCGGAGTGAAAGCCAGAGCACAGACAGAGTATTATTTCTCTCAAGGAGGGGTGGCCCTGCTCTTCCCACATCTTCAGATTCCCTTTGCTTAAACTGTTGAATTAGAGTCCATCCACAGTGTCCCTATTTAGGAAATGATGGAATGTTTGTTTATATCTATGTACTACATTATTTCTATACATAGAAATCATCCATTAGTATAGGAATGTCAAAAGGTGTTTCCCCCTTCTGGGCAGGGATATGCAGAGATCTCATGTTGGTTTATGTATGTGCTGGAGGAGCAGACTTTCTGTAATTGCATGTATAATAAATAAGCTTATGAGAAATCACTTGATGTTGTCAGGCCAGGTCTTGCATACAGGTCTGATGGTGAAGATACTTTTTTCCCCTCCAAAGCAGCAGTTCACATGCACTCAATTCACATGCAGGTGACTCTAGATGTCATTAAAAAAAAAGTGTATTTAGAATTAGTGCCAAGAGCTCACCACTTGGGTAGTACCACGTTCAAACCTGTAATTACTGCATGTTAACATGTATTAGTTTTTTCCCATGTTACTTGAAATTGTTTTGATACTATTCAGTTGGTTTTTATTTTTATCAAGATATTGTGGCTAATGGACTCTTCTTTCTAAGGCAGAAATACTGCAGCATCCTTTGAACCACACCTTACTTTTCACTGTCACGCATTTGGCTCGTCTCACGCTCTGGTCAGTGAGGGGAAAGAGAAGTGTGCAGAAGGAAAACGAAGGAAGGAAAGGACCTCAGGAGATCATCTAGTCCAACCTCCTGTTGAAAGCAACTGTTACCCATGGCCCTGTCTAGCCAAATCTGACTTTACTATTGTTCTTTGGTTGGTTGGTTGGTTGGTTTGGGTTGGTTTTTTTTTTAATATATATAATAATTTTGTATATTAGTGTTAAGACAGTAATGGAGAATTGATGGGTCAAACAAAGTCACTTTGTTAAACAAAGCGTATGTTAAATCTTACTTATAAAAGCAAGGTGCTTGTTGCATTGCATGAAGCTACTATCTATAATACTTTTACCACTGTGTGGTGTTTATGCCTCCTTGCTTACATTCTGGACATGAATGTATGACCCATCTTTTCCAGTTAAAAATGGAATTTTCTTAAATCTGTCTGAGGTTTCCATTTTGTCAAGTGTCAGCTAATGGAAAAGATGTTGTGTTGTGTTAGTTTTTAAAAAGGAAAGAAAGGAGAAAAGAAAAGCTTTATGGATACATCATAGATAAAAATAGTAAATGATTTCAGAAAGGATCATACAGAGACTAGTGGTGGAAGTGTCAGCTGCATACTATATCCATTGCAAGACGTGTGCAATTATCCATCCTGGCAAATCTGTATTGTCTTCTGCCCAAACTACACAACCTTGGGCATCATGCAAGGCTGTGAATTAAGAACTTCTCAGCAGCAAATTGCTACATGGTTTACCATCGAAATTTCCTAGTGCTGGGATTACTGATACAGACAGAGAAGTCAATATACTTTGTACAGAAATGGATGACATGAACAGTTTTGACTTAATACTACTTTAAATGTCAATTCTTCCCCGTCTGAGTATTAAATTACATTGCAACTGTCACATATGATTATGCTTTTAATTGTTCACAAAATTATCCCGCTCTTTCAGGAAAACAGAACTTTCCAGAATTATTTGATAGCTCTGGTTTAGTGGCTCATTGGAAACTTAAGCACACAAGAGTGTTTTTTCTGGAACATTAAAATCTTTTCTGTGTTTTTTTTCCTTACAGCAAGAAAAAGTGTTGTGTATTCCTTCCTTGTCATTTGGTGCTTACTGTCTAATATAAATTATATTTGCAGAGAAATGGAAATAATATTATTCTGTTAAAAGGGAAGGACTGAATTACTGGAACTAAAACTGGGGAGCACAGCAAAAGTGTTACAAATCATAGGTACTCCATTAAAATATGCATCTTGCCCCATGGCTCACTGGAGTATGAGAAATGCAGGCCTGGAAATGGAGACTGCAGGCTCTCAGTAGTGTTAATAGCTCTGGCTATAGGTCTGGTTCTGATATCAGCCCTGTCAGAGCTAGTGCCAGTTCTGGCTCAGACATCATTGTAGCTCGGTGCAAATCTGGCCACAGATCCCTTTACTGATCACAGCCATCTCTAAGGTCCACAGCCTAGCTGGAATTTCTCAATTGCCCTTATTTTCCCTGTGGGATCAACGTATCTGGTAAACATTTGATTTTTTTAGCAGGATGCAGAAAAGCGATGAGGTACATTACGAAAGTGTTCAATATGTAATTGGACTTCAAAAAACTAATAGTGATTATATGTGTATTAGATGGGGATGTCATTTTGCTGGCACAGGAGTGGAGGAGCAGTGCCATGGTCTGTGTCATTCTGTGCTCTGACTTTGGTGAAGCAGTGTAAGATCTGGTCTTCCTGTCATGCATATCCTTGCTGTGATAAAGCAGTGTGACAGAGAAAAAGGTTTGGGATTAATGACTTCTTTATTTAACCCTGAGTTCTTTTGGTTTGTGTTCTTATAATTCCTTAGCATTCCATGGGGATGTTGGAGTTCTGGTTTTGCTGTTAATGATACCTTCCTGCCTTTTTTTATGTGTTTGGCTGTTTTGTTTTTAACATTGCTTGTAAACTTGAATCACTCCAGGTTATTTTCTTGAAAGTGTGTTCAGTGTTGGGGTGCAGAGTTGCTGAAGGCAGGTGGGCAAGGACACATTGTGATAACAGGGAAAACTGACTCAGAAAAACCAGAAACCTTGAAAGAAAATTCGTTGGAGAATTAAAAAAAAAAAAAAAAAATCCTCCATTGAGCTTTTCGAGTAGAAGACAGTATTTTTAAGTACTGTTTACCTGAAGAGATTCTGTGGAGGTTGACAAAACAGATTCTACCTAAATACCTGAGAAACCCTTGGACTTACAGCCTGTTCTTAAAAAAGAGAGGAAAGAGACCCTTCATTATATTATCAACAAAGTCAGGGTATATGAGTATTGAAGTGTGTTGCAGCAAGGGAGTGCTGTGCATCATCTGGCACATGGATTGTGTTGGAATTGCTGGTTTAGAGCACCATTCCTTCAGTGTAACTTTGCAAACAACAAGAGGCCTCAAAGGTAATTGTTATACCAAGTACTTTAGTTATCAGGAAATTGGATCAGTTATATTAACATCAAATCAGTTTGTTACTTCAAGTGCCTTCTTGTGCCTCCAAGTTCCTTCATGAAGTAGTCTGCATACAATGATTATAGAAAATACAAGAAAACCCAATTATTCAGCAAGTTGGACAGAATTACTTTGGAAAGTAGAAGCCCTCCTTTTTCCTGAACGTGGTCCAGCATGAAATAGAGCATGAGAAATGACTGCATAGGCTGGTTTGATTAGCATTTGAAATATCCTGAAATCTGTTATAGCGTTAAATTCACCCACAAAAATAGTTATAACTTTCATATTCTGATACAGCAAAGTATATCCATGTGAAGCAGAAAGAATAAAGAGCTGCTGATGACTAACCAGGGTGAGGCAGTGGCAGCCTGGGGATGCACACAGTTCCAATTCTATGTCCCTGAGAATGGCTTTGTCAGCTCGTGTCAGCCTTAGCCCCTGGCTGACTGTGTGCAGGCCTTGCAGTGCAGGTGCATACTTGGCCACAGTAACTGAGGTCAGAGGTAGCTAGGGAACTACCATCCGTTGTTCTTCCCCTATATATATTGTAATGACAACAGTGCCTGCCTTTTGCCTTCTTTAAGATCAGCGTGTAGTTTGTTCATCGAGGAAATTAGATAAGCAGGTGTCAGACAGCTCTGCATTTGTTGCTGATGTGTTACCAGAATGAGAATTGGTCCCTTCCGACTTGGTGAGAAACCAGTCTGGCATCCCACCTGAGCATGGCTGTGAACTTTGCTGACCCCACAGGGATGTGCTGTCAAATACACTCTGAAAATGCGTGTGGGCTTGGAGAAGTCAGATTGCAAATGTGTAAAAAAAATAAGACTTAATAAATATTCAGCAAATAAAGAACATGCATGAATAAGGGTTTGCTTTTTCACTTAAGAAATGCTAAACACAACAAGCAAGGATAAACCCCTTGTATCACACAGTTATGTGCTTGAAGTGATGCAAAGTCACACCTGTGTTAGTGTGGAGTTCAGTCTGACTGGTCAGTGGGCAACAAATTAACATTTGCTTGTCACTTTAGTAAGCAAAGCCAGATGTAGAACTTACCCTGATTTTAAGTAGAGCAGCACCAGTGGAAGTTGAGAATTAATTTACCAGTTTGGGGGTTTAATTTAATAACTGAGTAATCACTTACTGCTGAAATGGAGCCAGTTCCCGATAGAGATGAAACCTAAATTTTTGTCTGCCTAAACTTAGGCTTCTCTTTCCACATGGCTGTTCCATTCCATTAATAGAGCCTTAAGCCTTGCATCTTACAGCTTCCACCATCTCAGACTTGGCTGCTTGATTTGCTCTTGCTATTTAGAGGCAACTCACAGGTCGGAAAACAGGTGACTTGCTCTACTTGCCTTTTACCTGCAGAAAGTATCTATGTGAAGGGAGTTATTTTTTCCTGGCTGAAAAGATGATCCTGTCTGATAGTGTTGCTGCGGTATTGTTGGTTTTGTTTCTGCGTTCGGGTTATTAAATGGCATATTAAATGGCACCATGCATTTGTAGAACATACTAGCTTTATAAATTATAAAATTATCTCACGTTTCTCACCCAGTAAAATTCACATGAAATTTTAGGTTGTGCTTAGTTCATCAGTAGATAGGTTCTTTTTCTCCTGATGTTTTCTGTTCCACAAAACTCAGTAGCAAGTATTACCTGCAGCCTGGATATTTAGAGATGTAATGGTTCAGTCTTATGCAGTCTATGGGATTGCCAGATAGCTGAAGGGTTTGGCAGGCAGTTTTTACTAGGCATAGTTTGGGTTTAGGCAGTGATACATCTCTGCTCCTTTTTTTTTGTTTATTCTTGCATATGTTGATGAGCTCTGAGGTTTGTCTACTGCCTGGGGAAGAAAACAGTTGAGCATTATTAATTGCCAAAAAATACCATCCTCCACAAAGAGAAAGTAAAAGGAACAATGAAAATTTCTGTCAGGGACCATTCAGCAACCCACATGAATAGTTACCACGAAGATGTGTGATAATATTCTTTGAGGAATCATGGTATTCCTTTGTGTCCTCTTCATTTCTTTTCCTTCCTCTCCTTTTTTCATTCCTTTTCCATTTTCTCTCCTGTTACCTTACAGTTTGTCTTGTGGTTTTCATATGCAGATTTTCTTCTCCTGCATGATACTAAGGCAGTGTAAAAATTATCTTTTGTAAAGCACAGAAACTGGAATTCCCTCAGGGTGCCAGTCTCTTTGGAAAAGGGTAACTAGTGCATAGATTCTGGTTTTTATCTTGGCTAAAATAAACACTGTAATCAAGTACAAACTCTAAAGATACTGAAGTATGCACAGGAGTTGCATAACAGAATAATCCCATTCAAAATTCTTGTTAGAAGGGAGGACATCTGCACTAAAAGCTACCTTGGCAGATCATGTAGGTTAGAAGCTCTGTTTCATGGAGAGAGGAGGACATACTCACCAGGCCTGTATTCCCACCCCAGCTTTTTGGGACCAGTATTTCAGAACCTAGTGAAGTTGGTGTGATTATGCACATATTTGCAAGTTGGAATTCATGTGCCTTGCAGGCCATTCCTCTACTGGGATACCTTGGCCATCACTTCAACTCGATTCTGTAATGCCTCAACCCTTGTTAGTTTATCAGAGAAGTTTGCTCTCGAGGAGAAAAGACAACGCAGAAAGAATCGCATCTTGTCAATATCACTTGGGGAGTCTTTCTGCTGTGCCTTCTGCAACCGGACTTGTCTATCTCACATTGGCCTTTTTAGTCATCAGAGTGCTTGTAGCAAGTGTGGGTGGAGCCCTTCCCGAATCTGTTTGTGAAGCCCAGCCATGATGATGATGATGATGATTGCTCTCATTGCCAAATCTAAACCTTTTCAGGAGATTTGAAGCCAGATCTAGTTTTAATACTTAACTTGCTGAAAAGTGTTTCTAAAATTGCTCATGTGCCTGAGCAGTTTCCACAAAAACTTAAAATATGGGCAGGCAGCAAAAGTGATAAGCCAAACAAACCTCATTAATACTTTTCTAACTTATTTTGCATTTTAAAAAGTCCCTATATTCTGCTCTGTTCTAGCAAGAAAGACTTATGTTTTTCTTTTCTAAATCCATTGCCATGGCATAAAAATGTTGCTGTCAGTGCAGTTACTGATTGAATTAGGCTGGTTATGGTAATTCGTGTTTAGATTCATTAGTTCTTGCCTGTTCACTTACTGTGCAAGTCAGATAATACTGGAGATCTCTTAAAGATCAGTTTCACCCATTGCAACCAAGAAAGATTTTATTGAGTCACAATTGGTTGCAGTTTACTCTGCTTCATAAGAAACTTAGTTAAAAATAATGCAAGTGGGGTTTTATGGTCCCAAAATGAGCAATGAGAACCTGTAATTCCCCAGTTGTTTAAGCAAATTTTATTGCAGCTATAACCAGAGCATTAGAAAATGTGACCTATGAGAAAAACACTGAATAAGTTAGTCATAATTAGCCCAGGGAACAGAGAACCAAGGGGGAGAGAGAAGGGAAGAATAGGAGAGCTGTTTTCATTGATATAAAAAGTTGCACAAGAGCAGAGAAAATCTGTGTGTTACAAATTCATAGCAGCTACAAAGAGAATAAACTCTGGCTACATGTGAAAGATTCAATTTAGACATGAGGAGAACCAAATTTCATATGTAAGATTGTGTTAGATTTTCACAGATCCTGTGTGAGTCTTTGAGCCATTTTTATCTGTGTCAGTCTGTTAGCAAATTATAGTGTTGTGTTGAATAACTTCCCTTTCATTTCACTGGGCAACAGAGGCTGTCAAAGCTGCATATTGTACAAAAATGTGCAAAGGGTAGGTACTGTTCTGAATAAATTTCTCACTTGGTGTCTTTCAGAGGAATATTCCTTACTGCCTTTCACACAGTTGGGTCACAAAACCCATCCCAAATTAAAGAATTCATTTCACATATAAACCCAAGAATTTCCATGGCCTGTTAAATGTAATAACAGACAGTTTGCATAGAACTAAAAAGCTGTTGTATGATTCTCTTCAACATGTACAAAAATCCTAACACAATCCTGTAATAAATAATTTGTTCAGAAGCAAGACCTGAAGCAGGGGTGGTTGTGTGTGTCTTTTTTGTGTGTTTAATTCCACTTTGCCTGGGGAGCCTACTTGGGAATGAGTGTTATCAGCCTCTTAAAGCAGAATCAAATTAGTGATTTGTGACATAAAGGCTGGCTTGCACAGTGATGGCCCTAATGGGTTACTTAGTTCCACTTCAGCTGGCACTGATCATTTGGGTGAATATTATTGGTTACTGAATGACTAAATGTGGGTGGATGAGTGTTTTGGGCATCTGAAGCCTCTCGGTAATTAAAAACAGGAATGAAGGTAATGGATATAGGATTCATGGCTAGGGTGGTTTTATTTCCATTTTCTTAGTGTCTGGGAGGAATAGCTGCTAAAACTGAGGAATTTATACTTAATAATAAGTCATATGTGGGAAGGATGACGGCACTGGTACCTGCAATTTGAGAAATGGGCTGTGCATTACACTGTGCATTTTTGAATTCTGCATTAATTTTTGATGGACAGGCTTATTCTGTGTATCTTTTTTAAAGATGATCTGTTTTACTGACAGGTCAGATGAGAGGGTTGGTTGAGAATGAAGAGACTTGAACATATCTTAAGGCTGTAGGTAACAATTTCATCTACTCCAGTTTGAGAAATGTACTTATCATTAGGAACCTTTTGCTAAGGGATATATTAATCTATCCAAGGGACTTTTTCTTTTTTCT